>NW_004524658.1:4139152-4161142 GCF_000260255.1 Octodon degus
GGAGCAGAGTACTCCAGGTCCTCTATGAAAACAAATTCCAGCCCAGACTACTATACCCTGCAAAACTCTCTTTCAAGTTTGATGGAGAAGTGAAATAATTCCATGACAAAGAACAGCTAAAAAATTTCGCGATGACAAAGCCAACCTTACACAGGCTACTGAAAGATGTTCTAGAGAGATACCAGTCCAAAAATGTGTTACTTGCATGTGTACTACAAGATCTTTCCCACTGTGTTACACGAATGCGATGCCTTCTACAGTTGTAGGACTCTGAGTGAGTCAGACATTTCTATGTGTCATTATAGGGCATTACAATACAGTAGGCAGAATTTTTGGATCTGGTTTTAGTTTCCTCATCTGTAAAATGAAGACTAAGGTACTTGCTTCACCACAGTTTTGAAGTATGTATTAATGAAAAACCTAATGTGTGAGATCAGAAATGCCTTTTCTAGTGCAAGTACTCAATACAGAAGAGTGACATTAACTTTATATTGCAAAATAATCACACATTATTAAAAAGTTACACACATGGAAGCAGCTACTTGGAATATTGTCTTCATCCTAGAGAGTTTCTGGAAAAGTAGGTTTGAAAATAAAACTAGTGCATGTCTACTATGTTATGAGAGTGATATATAATAATCTGCTTAAATAAAAAGTAAGAGGAAAATATAGGAAGTCTAGGATTTTATGATGGATAAAAAGAAACTATCTTTGTAGAGAGTATTTGATTAGAGACCTAAAAGAAAGGGAGGAGAGACCGTGGCGCAGGAGATACAGAAAAGCTAGTGTAAATCCTTCAAAGATACAGTATGCTTGCTTGAGAGAGAAGCAAGAAGACCGATTTTCACTTAGCAAGAGAATAGTGATTAACCTAGAAGGAAATAAGCTAAGAAATTACTTAGACACTGCAGCATTTTAAGGCTTAGAGTCCATGGTCAGAACTTTGCATGCTAGTCTGTCTATGACAAGACGTTATCAAAGGATTTTGCAGAGATAATGACAGAAACTGACTTGGCTTTGACTTGTGGAATTTTTGTCAAGAGAATTTAATTGCTAGATGAGGTGATAGGGTCACAACAAGGATTTCAAAACTAGCTAGATTCAAACCTCTGGAAATGGTGGGATGGCCTAACATGGAGAAGTATGTCCCTGCTGCCATGTGAGAATACTAGATAGCTCTGAGGAGTGGGCATTAAAAAGAAAGAAGGGAACCTAAGTCCTGATACAACTTTTTGTGAGCAGTAACTATACCTTCAGGACGCAGCCTCAGATGCAGCCACAGCGATGCACTACACAGCATGGGCACCACACTGGCAATGCTGGTTTTCTTTTTTCTCCAACAATCATGTGTGGCCACAAACACTAGTAGTCACACATGCTCCTCATTAAAGAAAAATAAATACATAGAGGTCAACTTTTGTCATTATTATCTCTTCAACATACAGATGGAGAACAGCATGGAGCATGTTAGGAAACAGAATATTTAAAATATGAAGCCTGAAGATGAATTGAGATTTATTTACGTTTGTTAAATTGTTAGGCATTCTATTTTATAGCACTTTTACTTCTTCAAGTTCTTTCATGCACGAGAAAAAATTATTTAAAGCTGATCTAATTAAATATTTTTCATTGTCAAGTTTCTATGCATGACCCAGAAGTACATACTTTAATAGGAAATATATAGAAATATATAATAACTGCCTTATGGAAGACTGCAAATATATGGAAATACATTAAGCAGGAAAGTATAAGAGATTTAAAATTCCAGCTGCAGGCTGAGGTTGGGGGAGCATCTGACTCCTTTAATCTTCTGGCCTATGGCCTAAGACTTTTGTCAAAAATCCTGGCTGAAGACCAAAGCCTGATAGAACAGTGTAAAAAAAGCATAGTATTTAAACTGAGTAAGTTCCGCATGTTTCAGGCCTCATCATCTGAAATGGTAGCCAAGGGCTGGCAAGGCAGCTCAGCAGTCTAAGGTGCCTGCTTAAGCAAGCTGAGGCAAGTGCAGGGACTGAGATTCAGTCCCCAGCACCACATACCATGTCAGCCCTGCCTCCAGGGTGGGCTGAGCCAGCCACCAAATTAATTAATTAATTCAAATTAGTGTTTAAAAATAAATAAAGTGGTAGTCACTAATGACAGGTAACTTTGTAATGGTTGAAATCTGAAAGTGAGAATTATAATTTTCTGTAAATATCAAATGCACATTTGCATTAGAAGATTACATGCAAGAGTGTACAAAATTTAATAAAAATTTTATGTGAAATGATGGTCCTTCAAAAGTAGTTTTTGTTTACATGAAATACAGTTTCAAATTCAACTCAACAATATCTGTTTACTCTTACTACAGTGACAAAAAAATTCAAAGTTACTTACCACCTAGCTGATGTGTCTTGCATCCCATTCCTGTTAGGTGATACATTAAAACTTTTCAATGCAGCACTTTGGTAAGGTTCATAAAATTACATCAGGACAAAAAAAAATGCAGTGGCTGAAATGTGAGAGATGTTATTTTGGTTTTAAATATGAGTCTGCATTTATTGTAAGTAGGTCCAAAATCTCCCCAAAGCTCTTGTGTTGAAGAATTGGGAAGTGGCCGAGACTTTAACAGGTGGAGCTACCTTGGGAAGGGGTTGTATTTTTGCTGGGCCCTCCCCTTCCCAATCTTCCTGCCCACCAACCCCCCTTCCAGGTTGGCCAGGGTGAGCAGCTCCCTCTGCCACACCCTATCTGTCATGACTCTGTGGAACCACACAACAAAACTGAACAACCGTGGACTCTGCAGTCACACACTGTTTGCCCAGATAAAGCTCGTCCTTTAAGTGATTGTACTGAGGATTTTTTTCAGAGCAATTAAAAGTTACTTCATGCACTGTCTAACCTGAGTAACATTTATGTAATCATGGACATTTTATATAACTTCTCTTATATTCTGGGATTTTTAATCTGTCAAAGTATAATACTAGAGGTACCTCACTCATGTAGTTCCTAATTCATTATAAGCACAAGATAGGCAAATTTCCTTTATTCTATTATTTTTTTTTTTTTTTTGTATTTTTAATGAAGGGTCTACAGGGTGTTCAGGGTTTCTCTGCTATCTCAGACTCTTAGTGATCTTCCTGTTTACAGCCTCCCAAGAGCTGAGATTACAGGCACGCGCGACCACGCCGATTCAATTGCCCCCTCAGCGTACCCCAGGGGTGGGGCCGGCAGGGCAGGCCTGGGGATTAAACCAACGGCCTCTGTGCCTGCTTGCAGGTACTTTAATCCATTGAGCTATTTGACCGGACCTCTCTTTTATAATAAGTAACCATCAAACAACTTTGTCCACTCTTCCCCTGAACATTTAATTTATGCTGATTGACATGTTTTTACTTTCAGCTTCTGTGCATTCAGATGTAAAGTGGAAAATAGCAATATTTTATTATTTGATAATATTTACAAATTTTTTAAATTCTTTTCACTTTTAACTATCCAAATATTAGATTTCAAAGAGTTTAAAGTATTAAAAATAGAAAAATGTTTCTTGTAGGAGTCACAATTTCTTTAGAATACAGTTTTTTAAATGCAGTTAAAGTCTAACAAGATTATCTACTAACTTAATAAGAATGACATATTGACCTCATTAAAATGGTGACCAATATAATTAATTTTCAACTTTTTTCTAAACTGTAATACTTAATTTTTAATTTCAAAAGTTTTTGTAGCATGGCAAGCTTTCACTGTACTTAAAGAAATTTGTCTACCTGAGAAGATACATTTGTTTATATTTTCTAGAAGTCGAAGTATTTGAGAATAAATATGTTTGAAAGTTCAGTAAGAAAGGCCAACTTTTCCATCACTGGAGTAAAATGCCTGACATCTGTAATTTAAAGGGAAAAAAGGTTTGTCTGTATTTGGAATTCTAGGGGTTTCAGTAGAAGGTCAGTTGGCTCCAAGAGAAACCACTTGGTGGAAGCGAGCCTCAGCCTGGCAGGAGGGGAGTGAAGCACGGAGTAGGGGAGAAAAGCAGCTTCTCGGGCCCGCAGGTGCTGACTGCTCTCAGGAGATTTCCTACTAAAAGGCAGCATTCTGTTCCTGAGCATTCCAAATGCTCAGGTTTACCTCTTTCCTTTTTCTTTTCTTTCTTTTCTTTTCTTTTCTTTTCTTTTCTTTTCTTTTCTTTTCTTTTCTTTTCTTTTCTTTTCTTTTCTTTCTCTTCTCTTCTCTTCTCTTCTTTTCTTTCTTTGCTTTTTACAATGTTGTAGGAGGATACAATGTCTTTATGATGAAATAGAGTGAATGATATATGGGTTGTGCATAGCACTATGCTGTAAGGTAAAGGGCAGTTACTGAAATGCAAACACTGTAACACTGCACATGTCCAATGGATTCTCCTCAGAAAGATATTCAGTGATGGGCAGGTGCACACAGACCACGTAAACACTCTGGACAGAGGCAAGGTTCCTGGCCTTGGTGAGACTGAGCAGAAGGCCTCTAGATTTCATCATGCTACACACACTGGTGAACAAGTTCAAAGTTAAGAATGGCCAAGTTGCTGAATTCTCTATGAAATGTTTAGACTGCACTGGCAGAAGGACCTGAAAGGGCGCAAGGTGAGCTGCGAGCACAGGGCATTGCTTCAGGGTTCCTGTTATTGTAGCTATCTGCACTTCCACAGGCGCTCACTGGGTGGTTTGTTAAGGTGCTGGCTTATCTCTTTTGTGGCCTATTTTATTACTCTTATAGCTACTTCACCTTCATTACTTTATAGTGTTCTACTGTAAGGTAGCATTTTTACAGGTGAAGAATAATATCAATGTTTGATTTTTCAAGGTGTGTGTTGCCCTTAGATTTCCAAATGAGATGGGTTACTTAAGCTCTAAAAAGGAAGCAGTGTTTTGCTCTGAAGAGTCCCCTTTCTGAGTAACAACCAGTTGAATTAAGAGGAGCATTTGACCTTAGTGTGAAGGTATACGTAGTTCTTACATTTGAAATAATATGATTCAGGAATTCAACATTGTTTTCTTGTGGTTTGTTGTCTTACCATATAGATATGAAATTTATATATCTAGAAAATATGCCAGATTAAAAAGCATAAGTTTGCATGGAGGGCACAAATAGACTTGCATTCTACAGGGATTTTCAAGTAGTTGTGTTTCAACATCATTTTAACAGAAAACTCTCTGGTGAAAGGATTTATAGTAAATTTAAGAATAGAAAGTGACTCTCTGGTCTCAAAGGGTATGGTATAAGAACAGCACGGGGAAATATTTGAAGTCAAATGAAAAAAAAATGAATAGTAATAGAACAGAATGTATCACTTTGAACCCAGTAAATCAGGAAAAAAAGGGAGAGAAAAGAAAGAAAATGGTGAGTATAAGCTATTTGGTGTTTTTCAAATGTAAGTAACACAAAAGGGAGAATTCTCATAAAAGCACAACTCATATGGGTTTACACGTTAGTTCGTTTTTAGTTCATTTGTCTTTTTTTCCTAAATAAGATTAATTCTCTAAGTCTGCAAAGTACTTTCTTGTGCCTTTGGCTATTTTCCTAATTCAGAGTTATTTTAAGTGAGTATGCTGAGGTTTTAGAGCAGTGTTTTAAGGTAAAAGTTCAACCGTACTCTCTCTAGGGAACATAAGGAGGGTAGTTCACTTAGTAATTCAAGATGAAAAAAAAAAAAAAAAAAAAAGAGAGCGAAAAGCAAAGAAAAACTCTTTTCTTGCTAACATTTTAGATTTGATTCCCTAATGTGATTTAACAATGTATCAGGATAAACAAATGCAGTGCTGCATTAATGTAAAAAAAAACAAAAAACAAAACAACAACATTTTCCAAGTGCCTAAGAACCATGACGACAAAGAAATTTAAAAGAGCACAGAAAGCTTTTCAAGGGTTGAAGAGGTTTGTGAAAAAAAGCTATTTTTTCTTCAAGTGTTTTAAAACTGCTTTCTTTCTCATTATTGTACTTAGAAATATGGAGAAAATATGAGTAAAGCCCATTGTTTTTAAAACATGAAATGAATATGTTACCTGCTTGCCTGCCCAGGGTAAGTCTAGGAATGAAATTAGTCTTTCTCTTGAGGATTAAAAAATCACACAATACCCTGGCTATTCATTCTAATGTCTCTGATTTAGGATATTCACTTGTGTTTCTAATGCCTTTAATATACCTAATTTAACTTTTTTCAAATCAACTTAATCAATCTTATTTAAAAAACAACAATAACAAAGTTTCTTCTAATGCAGTCATCAAGGCTCAAATTTCAGATTATTCTGTATCTGTTCCCTACTATAATTATTTCACTAGAGGATAGAAGCCTGTAACTGTGCTGTATTGTAAAAAGATAAGGAATAACAATATAACTGTTGGGGGAAAGTGGAAGTTGAGAAATTGCCCTCTGGGTAAAATGTAAGTGGAGAAATTGCATGATTTATTACCATGTATGTAGTATTAGCATGTATGTGCTTATAACAAATTAAACTTAGGTTTTTGCTAATAAGTAAACCAGCAAATGATAGTATCCAGAGAACAAGTATCTAAGAAAATCTACTGATGATTTTGTGGTTTCTAAATTAGCTTTTTAAATTTTAATGATGGTGTCACAGGAGGAATATCATACTTCATGGCTTTAGAAATCCACAAGCTTCCTAAGAAAAATTTTCTGTCTGCAGATAAGTATTTCAAAATTATTTTTAGAAAAGCATTTTTAAGGTTTCTACTTAGTGATGCAGTGTACAATTCTGCGTGACCCATGGTGCTCACCTACTCCAAGACGTATTTAAGTAAGTATTGTTGGATTCAAATTAAAATTTGCCTGGTATTTTTTTGTGACATACTCCCAATATACTTTGAAGTTATTTTCCTTTCAGTTTAAAATATCACTTCTCTGGAAAAAAAAAATGTTTTCTACCTTTAAATCAAAAACTTGGATTGCATTACAGGAAAAACAAATCTTGTAACAGGAAAAGTAAGGTTGAATAGCAAATAAATTAGATTCAGACTTGAGATAACAGAAATGACTGTAATCAGAAGATATGTTTTATTATTACAGATGGAGATAATGGTGAGAAAAGTGTGGGAGAATGCCTGAGGCTTATTTTAAGATACGTGTACCGATGTATTACCTACATGGCTTACTGTCACATGTCTGTTTTAGAAAATGACTTTCTATTTAGCCACCCTTTATAATGAAGAGAAAATGTTATCCACGCCAAGGAGAAGAAAGAAGAATTCACTCAGCAGTTAGATCGCGTAATATCTATAAGGCCAGATGCTGTGTAGAAATGGATAATCAAATTAAATACTATATATTTCTTTCCATCAAGATGTTCACAGACTCTTTTGAAGGAAAATATTTAAGTTTTTTTGGGAAAAGTTGAGGTTTGTTTAATATTGAATGATTTGTAGCAGATTTCTAAACTCAAGAAACACAAATAAAAATAAGTATATTTGTTATTTAGACTTTGAGAAATCAGATCTGTGATGTATGTCAGGATTATTGGTGTTTTAAGAGAACTTTGAGTCACCAGAGATGGCTGAGAGAGCCTGTCAGATGACGGACGACGTGAAGCCGAGCAGCTGAGAGACTGATGTTCGGATTGATAGAAATGCTTAAGCAGTTGCCTTTTTAAACATGAGTACCAGACCTCTGAATTTGTATTTTTTTCTTGTTAACCATTTTTATTTGTTGGCTGGATGTGTAAAGATGTTTTAAAAACTTACTTGCTTTTTGGGGTAACTTGAATTACTTTTTTAATGACTCGGGTTCCATTTGACTGTTTGCCTTAAGACTGCAATGTGCGCAATTATTTTGTAGTTGTGGCATATTGTTGACATCAAATATGACTTTGATACTAAATACCAGTTTCTGAAAGAAAATAGGTTAGACTAATGGAGTAGAAGAAATGAAAAAAAATGAGGATCTCTGAATATTTTTGATTCCAGATCCAGATTTTTAATGAAAGGGAGATCTGAACTTATGACTTAATCTAATGAAGTTTCTTTAATGTTATAGACCAATTTTCTCATACACTAAACTTAAGAAATTATAGTTGATCAATTTTAATTCATTTTCTAGTGCAGAGATTTCATTTGTGTAAAGTGTCATATAGAAGTAATCAAAACCAGTAAAAGAATTTACTAATTAATGTCAATTAAATAAAATTGCTATATTTCTTAGAAATAAGGATATTTAAATAACGCATTGGGGAGCTACATGGACTTTCATTCATTTTTCTGTATTTAGTACAAGATCCCCAGGGTCTCATTACACAGTTCGGACTTGTAGCAACCCTCCTGTTTTCAGCCTCCCAAGTGCTGGGATTACAGGTGTGTAATCGCTCTAGTCTCAGTAATGTCTCAACTGCCCCAGGGCTGGGGCTGGCACAGTAGGTCAGGGATTGAACCCCAGTTCCTGAGTCTGCCTAAGCAGACATTTTAATTTGCTGAGCTATCCAGCCAGCCCTACACAGACTTTTAAAAAAATTGTTATTTAAACATCATTGTATAAATGTTATTCTGTACTCACAGAATGAAGATAACTAACAGAGAATATTCACTAGAATTAAGGTTATCAGGTGAAACTGCATTTTTATTACCAAATCTGGCAGCAGTAAACGACTTCTTTCCTTGTCTTCACTCACAGACCATACTACCATGCTTAAAAAAATTTTGTTATGTGATTGGAATCAAATGTTCTTGGATACACCTTGAAGATGAGTTCAGAAATTTACGAATAACTCTGTAAAATTGAATTTCAGAGCTTCTGTCCTGGCCGTCCTGTTCCCGTCTGTAGCAGCCACCACTCTAGTGCTCTGTCTAGCGCTGTCTGGGGGTCCGACTGCCTTTTTTGACATGTCCTTCTTTAGCTCACCAAACATTTAAGCCCAAGAGATAATGTAGAAGAGAGCACAAGTGAAAGAGAGTGACATCAAAAGCAGCATATGACTGGTTCACAATAAGTGAATTACAACTCCCTTGATTAGAGAAAAAGATTAATTTTCTGAGTTGCAGCCACACTGAACCTCCACTGCTACTATACTGCTGTCATCACAAGATAGCTTGGGGCCAGGAAAACAATAAAAAAAAAAACAAACAAACTATAAGTAAAGTAAAAAATAGATAGAAATTAAAATAATGCAGAAAATAGAAAGAGAAAGCAGAGAAAGAGCGGGGAAGGAACAACAGCCAAGAGGGGTGAAGCAAGGAAGGTAAGAAGGAAGGAATGAAACAATAGTGGATAATTTTAGCACTGTTAAGAGTGTTGGGATTTCCTGTTCTTTTTCCTCAAGGCAGAACTGTAAGCCTTCTCTTGAAGTTACCTTTCTCCGTACTTGGTGCTTTTTCTGATGTTTATGTTTCACTGATATGGGTTTAGAATGTACCAGGAGAAAAATAAAACAGTAAATTCAGTATTTCCTTACTGAAATATGAATCCATCCCTCCACATTAGCAAAATCTGTGTTTCTACAAAAGAAAGGAATGATTAAACATGCATGAATCCATCAATGTCATACATCAGCTAAGCAGAAGCTAGGGCAACAATGACGACACAGACACGATCATCTCAATATATGCAGAAAAAGCCTCTAACAAAATGCAACATCCATTCATGATTTAAAAAAAACCTCGAAAACAAGTACAGAAGGACTTTCTTGGAATCAGGTAATAGTCATCCATGACAAATCTACTCCCAACAATGTCTGAAATGCGGAAGACCTGAAATTATTCCCTATAAAATAAGGAGCAAGACAAGGATATCCACTAATACATTTTTGTATCCACTAGATTACTCAAAATACTAGCCAGAGCCAAAGAGTAAATAAAAACAGTACATGAACAAAATGAAGGAACCAAATATTCATTATTTGCTGACTCCATGATCTTCTGCTTAGAAGACTCAACAATTTCTAGCAAAAGACTACTAGAATTAACAGCTGCTATGGTGTGTGTCTAGATGTCTCCCCAAAGCTTCACGTGATCATAGGAATTCTTTAGAGGTGGCTGAACCTAGAGAGCATGATGTTGGGATTAACGGTATGTGATTAGTCAGTCCACGGATTGGTCCGCCATAGCTCTCGCTAGGATTCAGGTTGTGAGTGCTACACCTGCCCACAGTGGGAGCCTGCATGCAGTGTCAGAGATGGAGTCTTGAGCCTTCCCTTCTTGTTCTTGCTGTCTTTTGCTTCAGTAAGGGGCTGCCTCTCTGCCATGTGCCACCCTATCTTGGTGCCAGCCAACGATGGACTGAAGCCTCTGAAAACTGAGCTAAATAATCCTTTCTTTAACTTTAGGTGTTGGATATTTTGTCTCAGTAACTAGAAAAGTAACTAAGACAACAACCAAATTCAGCAATGTAGTGAGATGCAAAATCAGCCCCAAATCATTAGCATTCTTGTACACCAATCATGAACACACTTAGAATAAAATAAGAGAAAAAATAGTATCACAATGGCATCAAGGTAAGTTAAATATTGAGGAATTAGCTCCACCAAGGATTTAAGCAGCACAAAAATCAATAGAATTCATTTACACTAATGAATGAACACACTCAGAATAAAATTAGAGAAACAATATCACCCACAATGGCATCAAAAAAATTACATATCTAGGAATTAGCCCCATTTAGAATTAACCCCTCAAGAAATGTACAGTCCTGTGTATAAGAGATAGAGGAGGGAATCAGAAAATGCAAAGATAACCACTATTATTTGCCCGTATAGGCATAATCAATCTTGACCAAATTGCTGTGTTCTGAAAATTGATATATAGATTCAGCAGATTCCATCAAAATCTCAGTAACATTATCACAGAACTAGAGAAAACTATCTTAAAATTCATGTGTTACAAAAAGAGACCTAGAATAGCAAAAGCAATCCTGGACAACAAAAGCAAAGCTAGAAGAATAACAATCTCCAATTGCAAGTTATATTATAAAGCTACAGTAATGTTCTTTTTTAAATCTCAGCATGGTACTGGCAAAGAAAAAAGGAAACAAACAAACAAACAAAAAACAGTCATGCAGACCTGAGCAGTAGAACTGAGTTATAGAAACCATTTCCGTACTAGTCCTTTCTCTGATCTCTGACCAAAGAGCCTAAAACATACGTAACAGGAAGGATAGCCTCTGGGTGAACAGTGCTGGGTAGCCTGGTTATCTACACAGAGAACATTGAATTTAGACCCATGTCTTTTGTGACTCATTAAACTAAAAATAAAATGAATCAGAGATCTAAATCTTAAGACATAAGCACTGAGTCTGCAGGAATGTCAAATGGGCCAAACACTTGAAGACACAAGCATAAGCAAAGACTTTCTGATGATAACCTCAGTTGCACGACAAATAATATCAAGAACTAACAAATGGAATCATATCAAATTTTAAAGCTTCTTTACAGTAAAGGAAACAACTAATATAATGAAAAACCTATAGAACAGCAAAACAGTTTTTGCAGTTATACTATGCACAGACAACTAATATCTAGAAAACTAAGTCAAAAATGTTATCCCCCTACAAGAAAGTGCAGTAAGAATGGGGGAACCTGAAATGATTCCACACTTCTCTCAGAAGTACAAGTGGCAACAAAACAAAAACCACCTCTCTTTCAGGACATTAGAAAAATGAAAATTAAAACAACATAGATATTTCATTATACTCCAGGTAGAATTCAAATCATCAAAAATTCAAATAGTAACAAGTTCTGATGATGGTACATGGAAAAGGAACATTAATACTAAGGAGGTGGGAATGTAAACTGGTGCAACCACTATGGAAACAAGGATGGAGATTTTTCATAAAACTAAAAATGGATATTTCATTTGACCCAGGTCTTCCCTTCTAGGTATCTTCTAGAAACTACTGAAGACATTATATTATAATGGTAAATTCAGGCCCTTGATTATAGGAGCAAAACTCATAATAGCTAAATCTTTAAAGTAATATAAATGTCCATGAACAGATGCCTGGATAAAGACAATGTCATATTTATACACATTCTGTTCCCTAAAGAAGGATAAGTTTGAGGCGTTTGTTGGAAAATGGGTGAAGCTTGAAATCATAATATTAAATGAAACCATAAAATTTTGTGAAGTAAATCAGACACACAAGGTTAAATATAAAGTTTCTCTTATATGAGAAACCCAAAATACAAATAAATTAAAGAGTAAAAATTAGGGATAACAGATAATTGGGAGATAGCTCCTTTGCAAATGTGAAGGGGAAAAAAATGGAGTGTTGGGGAGAGAAAGTAGGGAAAGGGAAGTAAAAATTGGCAACACATACTAATAAAAATTAAAAATTGAAATAAAAATAGATATGAGATGCTAGTTATTTTAGAAAGAAAATAGACTTCGTGGTTAAGAATTTTAGAGGCTGAAACACTAAGCCTAAAAGGAAGTCCAATTTCTTGAATTCTTGGTCATATCAAAACATGGTTTAGAGATGACAGAGCTGACCACATGCGAAGAGACCAAGAACGTGTCACAGTCTCATTTTATAACAAGCTACTCTTGCAAGAAGTAGCTCACTCTGTGCAACCAACATTAATCCTCTGTGAGTGCCAAATCCCCATAACCTTATTACCTTGAGGTGGGCCTCATCTTTTAAAGGTTTCATCACTCTTCAACACTGCCACACTGGGGATATGTTTCCTGCCCATGGACCTTTGAAGTCACACTTAAAACCACATCCAAACAATTACATCTCCCACTCTGTCTAATGCTAGTTCCTTTTTGGAATAATCAAACAGCTGTTCAAAACTATGCACTAGTTTTCCAATTGTATGGGACTTGATGGACGGTGTTTATTCAACGCTACCTGGAATAAGAACTGCCAGAGACTCTTTTTTCAATGTAATAATATAACTGCACAAGTTTTAAATGTTTACTGAAGTCAGCAGAATCTTTTGTTAATGAATGTTAGTTTCTCAGTCATACGGCCTTAATTCAAATGCTAACTCTTTGAATTATAAGCTGTGTACCATCTTTTTAAAGAGAATGATGATAAAAAATAATATCTTCCTTCCAATAAGTTATTTTAATTAACGTAAGTTCATGCTTCTAAAAGCAGTTGGCACTCAGGGAACAAACTCACATTAGTTTTGCTGTCATAGATTTAAATAAGAACATGCTTTCCTAGTATCTTGATTACACAGTTCACAAAGTACCTTCTACTGAATTCTAGAAGTGATGCTGCGGTGAGTATGAAAGCCGTGTCCCCTGGAAAGCCCTGGACTTGCAGTGTGTACGCCTCGAATGCTGAGTTCACAAGACTTCCTGTCATTGTCCTGTTGTAAAAATCTCCAAAGTACATTTCCTGTAAACATGTTCTTATTTCCAAAGTGGATATAAAATAAATTTGGATAATGGGACTCTAGACAATATGATTTTAACTTTAAAAATATGAATTCCTAGGATATATCTGTAATCAATTTGTTTACTTAAGACTTTTAACATATGCAGATTATCACTTTCTAAGTTAGATCAACAAAGTCCCTTCTACTCTCACTTGTGCCTTCAGTGCAACATCTAAGGCTTTTCTGAAAAGACGCAGGGCTAATGACCTGAACTTACTGTGATAGCACTTAAAGCACATAATCAGAAAGCTAATTTCATCGCACTTTTAGAAGCTTATCAAGCATTGGTGTATACATTTCAGAGGAAGTTGAAAACTGGGCAAAAGGAATATTCTGATAGCCATGTGTCAGGCAGGATTCAGAGAGAAAGTTACACCAAGCTTCCCCAGGATGGAGATAAGAATCATAAGGTTGATGAGAAATGTGGCTCTGAGAGCGGACTATCTCTCACTCTCCTCGGCCACTAAGAACAGGTGGAAGAGGCTGTGTACAGGCTCTGGTTTAGAGAATTATTACAGGTTGTTTTCTAGTAATATTAAAAAAATGTCAGGTCAAAAAATCAAAATGAAACACAATTTTTGCATGCACCTTGGATAAAAATCAATATCTAACATAATTAATTGCACTTGAAAGATAATATTAAAGGTGTTTAAGCTAGAGCAAACATTATAGCAGTCTTAATGAAGTTTGGGGACTCTAAAAATAAGAATCAGACAGGAATGCACACATATTTGGGTGTATACATGTGCCCATATATGTACATAGTTACAGATGTATCTATGTGTGCTAGGCACGTACATACATATCAGTGCTTACATAATATATTCAATATATAGGAAGAACATTGTCAGTGACATGTAGCCTTTTTAGGTTTGAACTGCTTTACTTTTTAATAAAATAAAGAAGATCAGAATACCTATATTTATTCTTTTATAACGAAAGGAAGCTCGAGAAGTGATCTCACAGGTCTATAATTCAAATGGAATTCACAGAACCGAAGTAAGATGATTACAAGCTCAAGCACAAGTTGCACACTTAGCAAATTAACAAGAACTTATTGCAAAATAATGATTTTAAAAGATTGTAGATACAAATCTGTGTGAAGACTGTGGCTACAATTCCCAATACCGTAACACAGAAACAAAATAAAACAAATAGGAAACAAAGCCATTAGTGTACCAGGCAATAGTGGAGTAAAGCATTTCTAATGAAAAATTTCATTATATATATATATATATATATATATATATATATCCAATAGTATGTTAACAGGAAATACTATATATAAATATTCTTAATGAGAATATGAGTGGTTAACATTATTAAATATCTAAAGTATTGATAAATACAATACTTCAATACTTTAAGGTTTCAATTTAAAATAAAAGAACAACACAAAATTTTTGAATATAAATTTTAGCAAATGGGACCAATACAGGCTTAAGCAGATGGCAATTTTCATTCTTAAGCAATATAATACTTAAACCAGAACTGGGGTTTTGCAAAACCAGACAGAATCAGAGCTCTGTGATACTGAGACAAGATTATTTCTATTTTCAGGTTTTGCCTGAAAGTCTCAGGCTCCAGGTAGAAGTAATATTTGTGACAGGGAAAGTCTCAGCACCACTGCTTAGGATTGCCCATGATTTGGGACAATAGTACACACTGCTTTCTAGGAGTTAAGGTTGCTTCGAAATTCTCTGTCCTCAGTGAATACCCTATTGCCTGGGCCTGGATTGGGCAACATGGTCTTTCATTATTCCTGCATTAAGTAGAAGGGAAAAAAATGATGGTAATCCTATCTCCTGTATTCTTTCAGGAAGAAAGATCCCACATATCTCCCAGACCTCTCAATAACCTTCCCACTGTCTATTAATCTCACCGACTCAGAACCCCCATACCTCTAAAGCAGGAATGGCTAGGACAATACTCTTCGCACATTGATTTAAGCCAATTAGGATATACCTTAACTATGGGCCTGCCACTGGAGCAAACAGTAGCCAAGGAATAACCCCCAAAATGAAATTTATCATTTTAGCAAAATAATTTTGGAAGGATTGTGGAGATGGTATTTTTGTGTTTTTAACAATATTTGCTATGAAGATAAAAATGTGGATTATTATAGTTCAAGATACCTAGTTACTACACGATGCTCAAAGTGCTGCATGAAATTGTTAAAGCTCTTGCTTTATAAACTTTTTATTTAACACAAAATGTATTGTGGGAGCATATGTTTGAAACACTTTATCAAAAGGAACAGAGACACTTTTTAAAGTTTCTAATACTAGGAGAAAATTTCATGCCATGTCTTATAAGTAGATTATTCATTAAACAGTATAAAATTAAGATTAAACAATATTCAGAAAATTAATCAAATATTAATTAATTCAAAATTAAATCAAATTTTTCAAAATAATGTTCAAAAATTAAAATTAAATTGTGAATCCAACTAAGAGTCCAGAATGTAGTGTATCATATGAATGATTCTGTGATCGATTCAGAGCACTCAAATGGTATTTGATTAGGTTGACATATACAAGAATATCAACTAAGAAAAAGTTTTCATGGTAGTAAAGAATTGCTAAGAAAAAAAGTAACAAAAATACTGGAATGGCAAATGTATGACCAGCACTTCTAACAGTGTGGGGATAAGATATGGCAAAAATTTCCAGTAATGAGGATAGATCTTTGTTTTTTGCTTTTTTTTTTTTCTTCAGTCCTTTAAATAAAAAAAGTCTAGTTTCTTACCACTTGCACTTTTTTTTTTCTAATGTGGAATAAGATGCTATTTAATTTTGTTCTTCTATAACTAATTTTTTTCTATGTATATGCTTTAATAATTTTTTTCCTTGCAATTAGTTTTGGACAATTTCATTTTTGTGTGTCTTGGCATGATTTTATTCATATTTCTTGTGCAAAAGGTTCTTATTTTTGGAAATATGGTGCTATAATTTTAACTAAATTCAAAAATTTAAAATCTTTAAATATTTATTGTCTACTCCCTTCTACTTTGAAAATTCTTTTTTTTTTCTTTTTTGTATTTTAGGGGAGGGTCTACAAGGTGTTCAGGGTCTTACTAGATCGAATTTAGAGTGATCCACCTGTTTACAGTCTCCCAAGAACTGGGATTACAGGTGTGCACCACCACGCCCAGACTCATTTGCCCTCTCAGCATGCCCCGGGGGCGGGGCTGGCACTGCAGGCCCGGGGATTGAACCCACAGTTCCTTGGCCTGCTTGTAGTCACCTTAAACCACTCAGCTATTTGGACAGCCCTTCATGTTTATTTTAGAAGTTTTTATTGTTATATTCATTTAAGTTTGTAAATAATTTTTACAATGTGCAATCTATTATCAATCTCATGTTATGTATTCATTTCAGAAATATTTTTCTAAAATTCACTCTGTCTACATCTTATATCTTTCTTTTTTTGGGGGGGAATTTTTGTTTTATTTTTATTTTTTTACTTTTTAGCTCATTTTTAACTTTATTGAAAATCAATAATAATTATATAGCAAATTAAAAATTGTAGCCAAATATTGAAAAGTGAATCATATAAGATACAATTTTTAATTTGCTATGTAATTATTATTGATTTTCAATAAAGTTAATGAGTTAAAAAATAAAACGAATATCCGCCTGCCCCCCCCCAAAAAAAAAGGAGCAGAGGCAAAACAGTATACACCTTACAGATCATGTGCCTGTTAGTGCATCCAGCATGGTAACCAGTACCAAGCAGGAAATTTTCAATGAGAACCATGTTTTAATCTGTGTTTGAATAAATATATGAACTTCTGCCCATTGTTTATTTGTCTTCATGGGTTGAATCAGCAGCCATAAAACATAATTAAATGACTTGAGAAGTAGTGATGTAACTGATGGGTCAACAAGAGCTCTGTTGTGAATGTATAATTTGTATTTTGTATAAGTTTAGTTTTCTGGAGAGAGAGAGAGAGAGAGAGAGAGAGAGAAAGAGAGAGAGAGAGAGAACTGTACAGCATTGAGCATCTTATCACTCAGTTAATTCTAGAAATTGTGTCTTGGAAAACAGAGACTGTATTAGATATTGATTAACTGTGTCCCATGGACTAAACTACTATTATCACCATAAGATTTGGTTGAAATACAGCTACACCGATTCATTTATGGCATCTATGGCTGCTCTTGTCCAACAGTGGTCCAAATTTCTACACTATCTACAATATTGCCTTTCATGAAAGACATTTTTCAGTATCTGAACTGTATTAATGGCATCAACAGTTTGTCAATTGAAGACAGAAAATCAGGTTCTATGTCTGCTTTTGGAAGGATGAAGAGCTCATTTTGAAAACCCTTATATAAACTTCTCCATTAATGAAATGAGTAAGCCCTCTGAGATAACAACTTAGGCCCTATTCAGGTCTAAATATCTAAGGTACTATACCTGAAAAAGTAAAACATTTTCAGAAAGTAGTGCAGACACGATATGGTATTATTAAAGTTTATTCAAACTGATGACAGAAGTAATTATACAACAAAATCTTATTAACTGAAGTTGAACTGGCTCTTATATGGGTGTTGATTCCCTGATGAATTTGTATTATAAAAGTTTGTCTGAACAACTAATTTGGAGCAAAGCTAGAGTTAATGCTGTGATTATACAGTATGCATTTAACAATAATTTGTTATCACTTATCCTCCTTAATTCTGAATTCTATATTCTATGATAATGATTTGTCTAAGTTGTAAAATAATATAACGAAGGTACAATTTCATGTTCACATGATTAAGTTACAGGAGTATATTCCTTAAGCAAAGGACAGGTAATTCCTGGAGAGGTCAGTCAGAATTGAAAGCTTTGTTGCTCAGGTGACTAAGTTCCTGAGAATTCAATGGAACTGTGGAATAACACTCTTCACACTATTTTCTTGCATTCTCTTTTTTTGTGAGGGACATTAAGAAATCTGTCTTTACAACATCCACAGTATTTCCTCTGAATGTTTTTCATACCTACAGCTAAATTCAAAAAATATTGACTACAGAGAACAGCCAACTAAAGCTGAGAGCCGCAGGAAATTTTTTGTAGTTTGACTTAAATATTTGTCCTGATTTGTCAAACGCCATGTACTCATTGAAGAGTAACTGCAGGAATATAAAAATATGAGTTCCCCTATGGCACAGAAAAGTACTATCAGCTAACCAGATTGGTAAAAACATTCCCAAAGGGGCCAGGGAGATAGCTCAGTAGAATAAGGGCTTGGCTGGCAAGCACAAAGGCCTAAATTCAATCCCCTTTTCCACAAAATAAAAAAAAAAAAAGCAAAAATCATTCACATGTCAGATATTGAATACATAAATATTATATAACTTTACAGATAGTGACAGGCTTAGATTAGAGAATAATTTCTCATGTGGTTCTATGTCACACAAGCACTTTGTCAGCTACACTGAAGTTCTTTTCCAAGTTAATAGAATTATGACAGAAGTTCTTATGTACAGGAAACTGACGCTTTCTAACACATGCACCTGGCTTGAAGTGCCTGTGTGGCTACATATGTACCCCTAGGTGAATGTACCAATCACTCCTTTTAAGAGTAAGACTCCAGATATCAGGTTAGAAATACCACAAGTTATTTTTCTGGACCTGGTTAGCTTTAAAATACACAAAAGCATCCTGGAGGCTATCAAAAAAGACCTCCAGGCCATAATCTTTGGCAAATGTTGACTCCTAATTTTTATTCAGCCCATTTAAGTACATTATAGATGTTTTATTTATCTAAATGCTAAGCTTCCTATCATTTTGTTAGTGGTTGTGTTACTGGTGATTCCAAGGTGTGTGTAGTAGTGTATAACTCTGTGTGTGTGTGTGTGTGTGTGTGTGTGTGTGTTCTTAGGGTTAAATGAAATAACAGAGCGATAGATGAAATCAGGTCAACCTGATTAGTACAGACCTCATATGACTGAGAAAGTGAAAATACCCCAAATTATTCCTGCACTAATCGCAGATTCAGTATACTGTGTACCAAATTTATCAGTTTACATTTTTGATCAATCTGCTATTAATTCTATTTTAGTAGTAGTACCTCTGAGTATATTTTTGAAAGAGATTTGTTTTCCTGGGATTTCAAATGAACATTTATTCTTAAAAGGATTTTATTCTAAATTTATGAAACATTTACACAATAAATCACCAGTGCATTTAAAATTACATCATCTGGTTATATTTATGTTCATGAGTATAATGTGGCTTTTTTCACTTCACATAGGTCTGTTCTGCTGTCAACCTCAACCTTTCCAAGCGACATTTTCATTAAGAATCTTATCATTTTATAATTATTACTTTTCAGAACTCCCAGGGAGCAGACAAAAGCTTCCTCTTTGTACTTCCATTGTTATGTTTCTTTGAAGAACAAATTAAATTTCAGCCACAGCCAAGATAAACATTTAGATGGCAAAATAAATCTAGAATTATGTGAAAAAAAACATGTAGGAAAACTTGACTCTGGATATCATAAGTTCAGGTGTATTTAAGATAACTTACTGCCGTGTTTTCTTTCCTTTGTATGAGGTGGTGGGGCCATATGCTCCCTTTGTAGTGGAAAAGGGAGGAAAGAGCTAAGGTCTGACAAACATTGCTAGAAAATGAGCTGAGGAAACCAGCTAGCATGGCATTCTGTCCTGCTCTGTGAACAAAGGAACAAAGATAGGATTTCTTTCCCAGCTTACTGCCTATTACTTTCTTATATGTATCTTAAAAAATAAAGAAATAACTAACTGCAACATGATCATTTAGAGGAGAAATCTGTATTCTGAATCTCGATTACTAAGTGCATTTGATACAAGATGCAAAAATTACCAACCCCCTTGATGTGTCTGAACATTCACCTACACTTCTCCCAACTCTCCAAAACCTGTGGAAGAAAGACTGACGATTCCATTTGCTGCACACAGCTAATGTGCCAAGTGAATCTGGTCTCTGAAATGTAGTAAAGTTGTGCATCAGCTTCCATGAAAATGACCCAACAAGCTCAACTGCATCTGTCTCTGCAAGCTATTGAACTATAGAATCTTTTCCCAACTTTTTCATTAGATTGCTATGGATTACTGTAGTCTGGCTTCCTTTGACGTTTCCATTCAAGTCTTCTGTCTTTGTTCTTGGTTCTGGATTCTGATTGCCTTTCTTCTTGCTGATTTTGAGCAGAAGTTAAGCCTAGACTGCTTATCAGTTGAAGATAAAAGAAAAAAAAGACTATATGTAAGTGAACTTACTACATTTTTACACTAAAAATAATAGAAACTCAGTATTGTGAGGGTATAGTTTCTCATACACTCAAAACATTCCAAAGGGAGTCAGTAAGTACATTGCCAAGAAATTTTGAAACAAGTTTTATCAAAGGTGTTACTTAAAAGGGACTCCTTGTACCCTTTCTTGGTAAGATCTACTTTACTTAGCTCTACCATAGTGCTTAATATAGTGTTGTTTTTGTTTGTAAATTTGTTCTTTGATTTACTAGACACTAATATTTAATTAGTTTTTGCACTTTTATTGTTTCTTCAAAGTATTTTTTCTTGTATGGGTGTCTTTTTGCTCTTGTTTTATTTTGTTCTTTAATTGCCATATTTTCTCCATTTATTCCTATTTTTCCTTTCCCAACTTTCTTTCCATAACTCTTTAGATAAGCAAATACTAACACGTTAAATGAATACATTTTTATACATATCTAAAAAGTTGAAGTGTCAGTGCTATCGCTTAATTATTAGGTTGATACAATATTCTGGGATTTCCGCTGTTGATATCAGTAAGTGATATCATAGAGACGGGATGTGTTGATATTGGATACTATAAAGTTTACTGATGCAAGTTATTGTAATGTTCACTATATTTGAACCTATTGTGGTCAGTGGAGCACGAGAGCTCAGCAAAGAATTCTCATTTTAAAAATAGCAAAATAAAACGATAACTTACTTTCACATGTTGAAAGACTTTTATCTGTATATCAAGATAATTGGCAGCTTAATTTTTATAGTTATAGAGAAGCTAGAGCTAAAAGAGGAAAATGAGTTTTTAAGAGCATATGACAGAACTTTAAACTGGACTTGAACTTCAGAAGTCCTGACATCAAGCTCTTGACTTCAACCTTTATTTTCATTCTTTTGGGCATAGAGGCCAAGGAATTCTAAATCAGTTTAGTGATTAAACATTACATCTTGAGGTTAGGAAGAATTAGGGTAATATTCTATTTCTCCCACTTTTTAGCAGTGCATAATTTATTAGGTAAATTATACAATACTTCTAGCATATTAATTTTTTCATCTGCAAATAAAAAAAATCATAGTACTTGTCTCAATAAGCCATTATTTATAAATAAAAAAGAGCTATCTGACCTGCAGTGACTGTTCATTAAGTGTTAGTTTTAAGGCAGCTAATTTTTGTATAGGTATATATATATGCATATATATATATATTACATAAATATAAAAACACTCAGTGAATTTTAGTTTGCAGAAAAATACTAACTTTATGTAAAGAACAATGGTTGATATTTCACTGAGGCCAAGTGAATTCAACTATAGAATTTAAATAAATTGTAATTTTCAACTAAGGCTTTCCAGAGAAATATAAGTTCTTGAACTTTTCTTTTTTAAATTATATATAAATGCATTTAGAAGTTTC
>NW_004524658.1:4161242-4163356 GCF_000260255.1 Octodon degus
ATATATCAATCTGCTGTGTGGTTTAGTGTATCTGGGGGTGACAGGATTAGTCAAAAGGAAGCCTTTCCCTAGGTATGGGAGGCACCAACAAATAGGTTCTTGTAACCTGGGTAGAATAAAAGAGGAAGGGAAGGCTCACTTCTTCATATAGAAGAGAAGAGACTCTTTGTGCTCCTCAGGTTTTCAATTCAGTGGATCAGATCTGTTTATGCAACAGTGGGTATTCTACTTTGTTAAAGTCAATTGACTGCAAATGTTAATAACATCTATTGCAACATGTAGAGCAGAACTTAACCAAACATCCGGGAAATATAGCCTAGGCATGTTGTTACATAAAATTAACAGTCAGTGTTTTGGAAGATCAAGAGATAAAATGGTGGAAAACTGAAGCATTTGGGGAGGCAAAAACTAGAGATGATTTTTGTCTGCAAGCCCAAGAGTCTCCATCTACTGACATCAGATGCAGCATGTTTCATCCATGGCTGATGGATTTTCCCTTTTAATTTTGTTCCTTTCCCACATATAACTCACATGGGTTTTAGCAAGATTCTAATTCCTGTGTGACCTGGCCCTTTTTAAAGAGTGAGCCACGGACAATTTCTACATTGTGGAGGGAATTTTCTAGGTGTCAATAACTAATGGGTTAAGTACCATGGGATAATACATGGGACATACTAGCATTTGAAAAATATTAGCTGTTCTTTTTTATTGGATCCATAATATAACTCTATGTGACTGGGTTATGACTAGAATGACAACATAATTTTGTTAAAACAGGGGAATTTTTAAGTGTACAAGGGAGATGAGTAGATATTTATACTGTGTTGTGGCTCACATAGCTTAAAGCCTCATGCATGTACAGGTTCAGGTTTTGGGAGGTGGCTGGATCGTGGGTGTGTGATAGTGGATTGCGGGCACATAATGGATAAATGGATCAATCTGCTGTGGGTTATAGGATTAGCAAAGGGGAAGCCCTTTTCTAGGTGTGGGAGCCACCAACAAATAGGCTTGTAGCCTGGGTGGAGTAGAAGGGGAAGAGGAGGCTCACTTCTTCACTGCCTTCTGCCTGGATGCTATGGAAATTTTCTCTGCCAAGCCCTCTGTCCTGCTGCTGTGCCTTGGATCCAGCTGACACTGGACTGAAACATCTACAAATTGTGAGCTAAAATAAACCTTTCCTTCTTAGACTTGTGGGCTCTGGGTAGTGTATCTCAGCAAGAGGAAGTAACTAAGACACACTGATAAATTAAGCATAGACCTGAGTACCCGTAGCAAATCAGGCCACAGCATTCGCCTAGCCAAACTTAAGGTTACTGTGTTTCCTTTCAGAGTTGGAAGTACTTAATACATTCTTAATATAGTCTTTGAAGTTCTTCCTTCTGTAGAACTAGTCATTTACCTTGGTTTAGGCAGCTAGGAGGGAAGTAACTGTCATAGGCAAGCTCTACTCATTGTTTATGAGTAGGTGGTATGAGCTAACATTTAATTTGTCCTGAGGGTCTCTGCAGACGGAATTTATATTGTCTTATGACATCAAATTCAATTTCTTCACTGCCTTTATTTAATGTGTGTGTACAACTACAGAGGCTGTCTGTCCGGTGTATTTCAAATCACTGAACACATGAAATTCATAGTTATCTTCATATTTCTATGAGCAAGGGAATTTCTCTTTTAGAAATTCCACATTGCCATGATGCAACTATGGCATGCACAAATGTTTTAACATGTGAAGATAGCATTGCAGAATTAAACTCACTCCATGAGTGCTAGGAAATATATTTCACTGCATTATTCATATATTGCATGCATTTTGATCTCAACTCATGATTATTTACCTGTATCAATTTAAGAAGCACTATACTTTTTTCACCTTCAGTCTTTCTGCTACCTTAGGCTGTCATTGATAGCATCTAAGTCCAAAATTCAGAAAATTTCCTAGTATCAACACACAAGGTATGAAAGTTTACATAGGAGGGGCTGGAGAGATGGCTCAGTGGTCTAAAGCACCTACTTAGAACAAGCTTAGCAAGGCATCAGGGACCACGGTTCAATCCCCCAGCACCACATGCCAGCCAGCCCCGCCCCCTGGTGGGCTGAGCTGGCCACACACACAC
>NW_004524658.1:4163456-4168277 GCF_000260255.1 Octodon degus
CTCTCTCTCTCTCTCTCAAATAAATAAAAAAAATTATAAAAAAAAAAGAAAGTTTACATAGGAACAGATCCATTATTCCTGGTAGAGAACAAGAAATTGGATTTACACACACAATTACCCATTGGACATACTTACACATGTTGATGGAGCTGATGCCAGGGCAAGCATTGGTAATGGCAGCTATGCAGAGAGTAGAGACCACCAAGAATTATACGAAATATGAAAGAAACTGGAAGTATGGCTACTTCTCATTGCCCCCAGTATCATGGACACAGTATGTCTGAAGGTCAAATTTGCATGCTGTGTGCCCATGCCTATAACCCTGACCTATGCAGAGTTGAAGGGACAGAGACCCAAGAAGCCTGGCTGCTGCCCCCACTGAAGAGAACTGTGAGAACATCAGAAATCACCAGAGTTGCGATAGGCTCTTCCTTAAAATAACTCTTACCATAAAACGCTTGAACTTCCACTTGTGCCCTGCCAATCTTGTACAAATTGCTCTTGTACCTAACTCTGATCAGGTACTTATGGAACCATGAATTCTGGGAAATGCAGTTCCACCTAAGCTGACGCACTCTAAAGCGACCACATATGGTTTTAATGAGTTTTGCCTGCAAAACGTGAACTGAAAAGTGCTTAACTATTCACGTTTCTCTATCTTTTGTTATTCTCCAGGATTCTGGGTCCCTGCTTGAAGGCAGTCTTTTGTGGCCAACCTCAGTGACCTGCTCATTGTTTTAAATCTATATTCAGCCCAAATTCAGCAGTGTCAGAGTGAAGCCAGCATATAATTTCAAAACACCAGCTCTTCCTCCCCCACTTTAGTAGTAATATAGAAACCAAACTGGGAAAGATGTTTGAGTCACTACTGAGTGCAGAGTACAGAGCGGTCTATGGTTAGGAATGCTGACTCAGATTGGGCTGGGATCAAACCCTAACTCTGTTTCCTGCCAGTTGTATGACTTGGAACAAGTTACTCATCCTCTTTATCTCAGCCTACTTATCTGTAAAATGGCGATAAATAATCAAAACTGTCTCATCAGTTGTGAACATTGGGAATTTCAGTTCCACAAAGAGCTTGGACTGCAGCCATGCTTAATAAATATTGGTTAATGCAATTATTACAGAAATCCAATGAAAAATATTTGGTTGCAAAACACCTCCTGAAAGTCCTTGTGATTAATAGAATTAATCTACCTTATATTTTAAGCTGGTTTGATTTTTGAAACAGAGCATTATGTAATATTTAAATTTTTGCTTCCATACCACACTTTATCATTTATTCCCCTATGGCAAAATTAGTTCCTGAACTGATTCTATTAAGAAACCTGACCTGCTCCTCAGCTTTAATTTGGATGGCCATGAATACCAAGGAGGCGTTTGTGATGGACTTTTTCTTTATTATTATTTTTTTTTTTTTGGTTTGACTTTGAGAAATGTGAGTGCAACCGAAGCTTTTAAAGAATAGATCTTTTTTAAAACATGTGTATATGTTTATGTTTATGTTTGTGTGTGTGTGTGTGTGCGCGCGCGCGCGTGTGCAGTGAACTCAAACATAATCACACGTAGAATATTTCAACTGAGTCTAGAAATCAACACTAGCCAATACTTGTTACTTTCTCAATGGGGAGAGGAGAGCCTGCCTGAAATGCATTCTAGGGAGCAGCTCCCTACCCCATACTTTATTGATATGTGTTAACAAGTCATGGCTAGAAAACTAGGCAGCTGTCTTCCTGAGCTTTCAAAGAGCAGATTGAAAGTTGCAGCCAAGTTTGTCCACATTTGACCATTTTCACCTTGTGAAGTTGTGATGGAATTTATCACCACGCGTTAGGTGGAAAATGTGAGTAATTGCATTTGCTTCAGTGGGTAAAATATATATTTTATTATCATTCTTAGAGTGGGAAAAATTATGTTTTCTAGCTTTGTTGTACAGAGATCAAAGAAGAAAGCTTCATTTTTGCCAGATTTCACTATATATTAAACGAGCTATTTTGGGGGAGATTATGAGGTAACCAAAACTCTTTTTAGTTTAATTTTACATTTAACTGGATTCAGATTGCTTTAATTGAAGAGTCATAGGGCTTGACCTCTAATTCATTAACATAATCAGAAGCATATGTAAGCTACTGGCAGCCAATCTGTTTGCGAGTCAGTGACTATGGGGAGCACGCATCAAGCTTAGATGTTTTAGACAGTGACATTGTAGGGTGGTCTTAGATACATAGGCAGGAAATAAACAGTACAGAAATAGACCAAGAAAAAAGTAAATACTACCATGTAAAGAAAAGTTTGTATATAAACTGGAATCCAAATTTTCCTAGGTTTAGGGTAATTATTATTACTATTACTATTACTATTATTAGTGAAGAATTCATAAAATAACCCTTAGTTGCCCCATAAATCTCCATCCATCCCTGAAATTTATTTGCTCAGAAGTTCTTTGAAATTCCAGTGACAGGACCATGATAACCTGTAATAAGACAAGCTGTCTTGTGAACCATCATTTCTCCAAGCAAAATAACTTTCAGTAAGAATTTAAATAGGAAAAGAAGAAGATATAGGTTTTGAAATAATGCCTTCTGACACACATAAATAAGTGAGGAAAACAAATGAAAATGCTTTGTTGAAATGAAACAAATACACATTAGAGTGGGGGCCAGCTGAGGAGTCTACCCCAAGGGAAGGCTGCCCTGGGAGGTTGTTTGCATGAATACACTCCTTTACAGTCTGCATTTTTAGCTTGTAAATTAAGTCTCATCTGAGTAGAGGAGAAAAAAATCAACTAAAGCTTTAGAGAAATAAATTACATATAGTAGAACTCCCACTATTTTCTTTTTCTGTTATTTAGGAAGATACTAGAATATACAGAATGTTAATGCTGAAAATACTGAACTGCAGACACTAAGCAAGTTGAAAATTAGAAGCGTGAGGCAGTACCTGCCAGCATTACCTACTGGTCGTATTCATTTGGCAGCAATATTACTCAGTACTTACTGGAATGTCATAGGGAGAACTGAGTTGTCCCTGTTAGCTTTGGTGTCAGAAGACTCCCCCTGCCACTGGCCATCTAGTTACAAGTGGCATCGCCATAGTAGATTCTGCAGTGCCACTGCCTTGCTTGTGTTCACAACTAAGTGCAGAGAAATTTATCTCTGGGGACAAAGTTCATACAGGATAATTTTGATTGTTACCTTTGCATTGTTCCATCTTCTTTTTTTCTTTTTCTTTCTTTTTTTTTTTTTTTTGTATTTTAGGGGAGGGTCTACAGGGTGTTCAAGGTCTCACTAATAAATAGGATACGGCTGTTTACGGGCTCCCAAGTGCTGGGATTACAGGTGCATGCCACCATGCCCAGTCTCAATTGTAGTCTCAGCGTGCCCCTGGGGGCGGGGTCGGCACAGCAGGCCTGGGGATCGAACCATGCCCCCCACCCCGGGCCCTGTGCCTGCTTGCAGGTGCTTTAATCCGCTGAGTATTTGGCCTGCCATCATCTTCATTCTCTCAAAAGATTCTCCAAATAATGTTTCTGTATTGTCTACAAAACGCCTGTCTTCATCTCACGAATCATGTGCAATAGAAATATTCATGTATTTGTGATCTGTAAAACCCTTTCATCTTAGATGAGCTAACACAACACTTTGTGTTTCACCTTTGTGAAGTATTCTTAGAAAACTATTTTGACGTCACCAAGAATATATTCACCAGTACTTTTTTCTCTCAGATGAGTTTAGATGAGCTATAGAACGTTTTAGTAACTCCCGATGCATGCAACAGCAAGTAGGTAGTAATTCCTCACTAATTGGAACTGAATGTTCTGATATGGAATGGAAGCATATCTAATGGCAGACATTTTAAAGGCCAATGCTAACTCTTGCCTAATTTCCTGTATCTAGTGTATGTAACCCACTTTGCAGAATACTTATTACCATTCCATGAACCACTAAGCATCACGGACTATGCATCCAACTTTCTTTCTCACTGCAATGCCCCAGCAGACTTGACTTAACATTCTCCAAAGCAATCATGGCACTTGGTTCCTCAGGTTTTTTCTGAACATTGTCACTATTAGTCGTTTCTTCAACTACTTGACCTCTTTTTTTTTGAGACTCAAATTATGGTCACCACAAGGGAGATTTTATAATCAGAAAATGCTTTGTTCAGACCTCTACCAGTTATTTCCTGCATTGTTATAAAGTAAATAATCCTATGTTGATTTATGTCTTCATCTACAAAATTTCAGAGGATTCTTATTTGTAAAATAGTATTTTTCAGTAAAGCTCTTTTCTTTACACTTTACCATTTATTTTACTTTCTTAGTTCCTGACTTTGTTTGTTTACATTTTGTTTCTTTGCTTGCAGAGCTGTTTTTTGTTTACCTCCAGTTACTTCCTGTACGTGGTCAATTCTTCCCTTTCAGTTGCTCTTGTCCTATACCTCCACAGCTATCATTATATTATGAACTATGACAGTGAAAATAGAAAGTGATTTTCATTGGATTTGTGCTCTTACTCTCTTTTAGATGTGTGGCCTCAAGTGTATACAAATGCAGATCTGTTATATTTAGTTTTGTACTCTAAAGTAGGAGAAGGGCCAGTGAGATAGTTCAGTGGACTAAGCATTTGCTTAGGCAACTGCAGGGACTGGGGTGCAATCCATAAGTTGTGCTGGCCCCGCCCCCAGGTGCACTGAGCCAGCCATTGAGACTGGATGTGGTGGCATGCACCTGTAACCCCAGAGCTGGGGAGGTCAAAAGCAGGAGGATCACTACGAGTCCATCTGTGTAGTGAGACCCTGTACTATACCAAATATATATATATA
>NW_004524658.1:4168377-4189988 GCF_000260255.1 Octodon degus
ATATATATTAGAACTTCCTACTGCCTTACTACTACTTTTTCCCACCATTTAGGCTTTAGATTAAGAAAAATAGAAATGTTTCTCTTTGCACTTGACAGCTTGTTCTTCATTCTTCGGGACATGATTCTTGAGTTCTTGCAGTCATTACCCACATGGGCGCTTGTTAGAATTGAAGTCTCAGGTCCTACATAGACCTGGGGACACTAGGTGTCATCAAATAATGTGGTGAATGTTTAAACAAAATTGTTTTAAATTACAGTAAAAAACACATTGCCACTGATCCCCCTGGCTTTGAATATAGCCCATTATTCTTGTTTTCAAAAGCGGTGCTAGAAACTCTTTTTAGTCAATGTTTTGATTTGCACTGTCTTGGCTACCTCAATATCCTGAACAGGTTAAAAAATATGAACTTTTGGTGCCCATGTGACTACAAAAGAATCATAAACCATATAGTACCAGATCTGATGAATAAACTGAATGAATATGCACTGCTATGTTCTTAATGGACAGAAATCACTGTAAACATTTTTAAACAATTCATTACCTTAAGCAACTGAAGACTCCCATGAAAGTGAACTTTTAGAAAGGCTTTTGGGAGTGGCCTCAACAATGGCATAGGTGTATTAAAATGAAGGGGAATATTTTGTTGGGATGAATGGCAATGTGCCTTTTACTTTAATATTTATTTTCTTGAAACATTTTCATTATTTTTCAGCCACACTTCATATAAGCTTCTCAGGTCACTTCTGAGGAGAGTATGAGAAGTAATTTAAAAGCCATTGAATAAAGGTTGTAAAAATGAGTTTTGAACTAGGAAAAATACCAGAAAAAATAGACGAGATTTAAAGATTATCCATACACTAGTCAATTGTATAGGGAAGGAAAGAGCGGCTGAAAAGATGGCTATTTTTTAAAACCGGCCATCATCAAAATGATAAATTAATCACAAACAGAAGGGACAACTGACAACATTTGCCACCAGAGAAGGTAGAATTCTCTGCTTAATAATAAAGTGAAACCATGGATAATCTTGATAGCAACCACATTGATACTCTAAAGAAAAAATCTTCAAGTGACATACTGTATATCTAGATTAAAAGGAAATATTAAAACTGGCTTTCAATATTTAAAGCTTACTTAACTTGTAACACTTTGCTTGACACTGACTCCTGTCACTTTATTTCATTCTTTGTTTGATTCATGCAAAGAGTTGCATGATTTGAAGTGTTTTATCATATCACCTTCTGGAATAGGTTAGATGAAAGAACTTTTTAATCCTGTTCGATTAACCCTATGGCCAACTCATCAGACAATGTTTGCAATAATCTAGGCAAGAAGAAAGACTTATTTTCATTTTAAGTTAAGAATTCTATATTATTGACACCTACTATTTCAATATTGCATTCAATAATAATCAATAAGTGTTATGATCATTTCTTTAAGGACTTGTCCTACATGTTAGTATTGTTCATCTCTTTTATTCAAAGAATCCAGAAGTGACACACATCAGCGTCATTTCGCCTTTGATTATAAAGATATGAAGGATGTTTTGATAAGTATTAGCATAAAATAAAATCAGGCCCGTTGCGTTTTAATTTAAATTTGCTCAGGTTATTTTTTCTGTGCTGTACATTTAAAGAATGAGCTTCCTTTCCCATAATTGTATGTAGTACATCTTTTCTCTCTGAGTTAATTCTGCAAGTCTGGTCTGTCAGCCAGTATAAACAACACTTGATGAATGAGACTCAAGGTGTTTAGTCACCTGAAGCAGCTGTTTGAAGTAACTCTACACACAGCCTGAGGCCTGTGTTTTCACAGCTGTGAGAACTCTTCAAAAGCTTTCCCTCTTGGCCCAGCTCTTTGCTGTGGCTTTAAACTCTTAGCGCAAAATCTGGAGTATTTCAAAAGAGCAGAATGAAACTAGAGACAGTAATTTTGCATGATTTTTGAGCCAAAAATGGCCTAAAATAAATAAATGAAGTGCATTTGAAAGTGCTTTACCTAGGTGGGCTATATATCTGAGGATTGTTCTCCTGTTCCACATACCCACGTACTCTGTTAATGGGGAGATGTGTGGCTGAAACACTATGCTCTGTTTACACGGCAGTATTTTCATTTTTCTCTTCTGATTTGATGACACCAAGGCTAAAATCTTAGGAGCTTGGAACTGTATGTACCTGAATCAACCACTGGGAATTGCTAGATGTTTGATAGAGTTCCAGGCTCATAAATCTACCTAAAATGATTAAAATGACATTTTCTGCCAGCCTGCTTAGGTGAGTCAGGCTTTTGAAGTCCCTCTGATGTCTTCTGTTGGCCCGGCAGACTTCACTCATGAAGCAAACCTAAATGTGACTGCTGTGTTGGCTACAAGGCGTCAGACTTGCCTGAGCTTATTTCAACAACAGCTATTTTTCTTTCTTGTGTTTATAATAAAAAGGACATAGTTGCTTTTCACAGAGTGTCATACACTTCCTTTAGAGAAATATGGAAGGGCTGTTTGTATTCATAGTGACAATCATTTTTTAGGGGGGTAGTTCTAAATTAGAAATTTTTTTTTTAATTTAGAAAATGATTATTTCCTTTTTGGTGGCACCATGCCAAATAAAGTACATTCAGCTTTTGTAAGATTTTCATATAATTCATAGTAATTATTCTTCCAACTAGTCTCCTTTACTCAATTAAGCAGAATCATATGTATAATTTATCCATTACTCCACAAATATGTATTGTGTCTTTGCTAGATGCCAAGAGCTGCATTAATTGCTAAGAATGTAAAAGTAAAATAGACATGGTTCTTGCCACCACATGGTTTAATATCTACTTGAGGAAATATACACTCAATAAATATCAAGATAAATAATAGGTTATATTATTATGATTGGTGCTGCAAACCCAGTCTATTTGGTTTTAAGATAATGTTAATGTCATCATAGATAATGTATTTTTATTACATGACCTAGGAGAATTGGCTGTTACAAGAAAGTCTAGGGTTTTTTTTTTCTGTAGTTTTCATATTTACTCATATAGTACTTCAGCTCTGTATGGATTTTATTCTTGTTTTTATTAAGTATATTAAAATTTAAGTGAGTTTTTATTATTCTTAAGTATACAACCATATATACACATAAAATAATGAGAATTCTTCCTTTAACATTAAGGATTCATGGCATTTTGCTTAGCCATGGTTCTTGCTTAGGCTGAGCTCCTCAGGCAAAGCATAGAGATAGGTCAAATGCATTCATTGATTTGTTAATCCATCAGGTCATTATTGACTACCTGCTATATGTCTGTCCCATTTCTTCCTAAAAATACAAGCACAGATATATCCTAATTCTTATGTTTGAGATAAAGGTAACTTTTGTGATTGATAAATTCTGAGGTTTTGGTGGTCTAACAGTAATGAGCATGTTTCAGGCCAAGGGCAACTGCCTGGCTTGTATGGCTTTGAACTGCAGAATGTTCTAACTTCATGGCTGGAATAAATTAAAAAAATATTTTGTGTTATATGAAAGCTTATAGCAGAGCATGGTAGGGCACAGCTGTAGTCCCAGCACTTGAGAGGCTGATGGACCACTGTGAGTTTAATTCCAGTCTCGACTACATAGTACTTCAAGGCCAACCTGAACTACTTAGTGAGAACTTGTATCAAATAAAAAAGGAAAAATATTTTAAAATTTAAACTATAAGGGCCAGCCAAATAGCTGAGCAGATTAAAGTGCCTGCAAGCAGGCATAGGGGCCTTGGATTCAATCCCAGGTCTGCTGTGCTGGCCCTGCCCCCAGGCCATGCTGAGATGGCAATTGGGACTGGGCACAGTGGTGCATTTCTGTAAGCCCAGCTCTTGGGAGGCTGCAAACAGGCGGATCACTAGAAGTCCGATCTGGTAGTAAGACCCTGAACACCCTGTAGACCCTTCCCTAAAATAAAAAAAAATTAAACAATTAAAAAATTAAAAAATAAATTGTATAAAATCCAAATCCAGGGTGATAATTAAAGTTTTATTTAACAGCCACATCTATTCATTATCATATCATTGTAACCTATTTTTTTTTTCTGTATAATAGCAGGGGTGATTAAACTCATAAAGATGAAATTTTTTATGGCTTGGCCTTTGGCAGAAAAAGTTTGCTATTTCATGGCCCAACATAAAACAAGTTTATTTCTTAATTGTAAAAGAGACTTCCTTCACTGTTGGTCTCTGGAAGCCACGTGTAAGATGTTTTCTCATGCTTTTGGGTTGTATTGATAGGTTGCAGCAAAAATAACATAAAAGACAATATTTGAACTGATCCTTTGGAGTTAACTAACGGTTCAGCTCGCAATGACATTTTTGGAATCTAATCCTGCAGCTGTCATTAACTGGAAGCGAGATTTGAGATACAATCTGACCTGGAATATGAGAAACAGGATTTAGTCCTTAGCTACTATTCTCTGTTTCTTTAAGAGAAGGAAACTAAGTTTCTCTATCAGTCATGAGCAACTCAGGGTAAATACAGAAAATAATAATCCACTTATTCCGTTGATTTAATCATGGAGTCAGATTGAAGGTAGAATACAAACAAAAAGAATTTAAGATTGTTAAGAATGGTAAACTCAAAAAAAAATTAATGCCAAAAAAGCATAAACTATTATACAGATCACCGCAGTAGTTCATGATTTTCATGATTTTATTTATATAGAATGCCATTGAAATTTTGAAATACTAGAGGGAAGCTTTGATTTAGTATGGTTGAAGCAGGAAAGTGGAGGGGAAACTGTCATTTTTGAAGGAAAAAAATAATAGCTATGTGTTGAATGAGTACATGTTTTATTTAACATATACATTGTTGTTTTATATTAAATACTTCATTTTTCAATCACAAAAATATGATACAATTGTCTTATATTTTCATATTTTACTTTTATCAATGAAAATTTTAGACTATGGTAAAGGAAACAATTCCTATCAGTTCTCATTTCTAGCAAACTTGGACTTTAAGCTACATCTTCCAAGTTTAAAATTCATTCACCTTTATTGCTGTTAAAATGAGTGAAGTAGAAGACATAAAATGTACAATAGAAAAAAGTCATTCTCAGTATAAGTTAATCTATGTGCAAATTATTGGGCTTCAAAAACCACTGCACATGGATAATAGTAGAAACTTCCTGGTAGTGGCAATAAGAGGCTCACCTGGGACAGAGGTAGGTGACAAAGACAAAAAGCCTTCTTGAACATTAGCCATTAGTTCTGTGGATTAATGTATGCATGCATGTGATTAATGTATGCATGCATGTGTTTATGTGTGTGTGTGTGTGTGTGTGTGTGTGTGTGTTGATCAATTCTATAAGGCAGAGAAATAGCTGTCTAGGTGATGGACATATATAAAAAGGGACACTTTTTTTAAAAAAATTATTTTAGGGAAGGGTCTACAGGGTGATCAGGATCTTACTACTAGATCGGACTCAGAGTGATCCACCTGTTTACAGCCTCCCAAGAGCTGGGATTACAGGCTTGCACCACCACACCCAGTATCAATTGCTGTCTCAGTGAGCCAATGGGGCGAGGCCGACACGGCAAGTCTGGAGATCAAACCCCCAGCCCCTGAACCTGCTTGCAGGAGCTTTACTTCACTGAACTATTTGGCTGGCCCTTCATGAAGGGACACATTTAAAAAGTATATTTCTGAGGGGGCATTTTCTTGGGAAAATAGCATTAATGAAAGAGAATATTGATTAGAATGATATAGTCTTAGAATTCATGCCTCATTTTTTTTTATTTCCATGTGATAGATTTGTTAGATCTCCAAGGTTACCATGCACTAAACTGTGAGGTAGCTTTGAGTCACACAACACTTAAGGAAGAAAAGGATCTTCTTTATTTTCTTAGGCAGAACTTTTATAGAGCTGAAAACAGCAAAAATGAAACCCCTCATGGACACTAATGCAAACATTACCTGGCATTTGTACAAAAATTTTATGAGTTCTTTCTCACCATAAAGGGTAGTGCTTTTTTATTGCCCAATTTAATTAAAACTTGTTCCCGAGACCACCTATGCAATACAACCACCTCTTAGTTTCACAGTTCTAGCAGAGAAAGGTCCTTAGGTCTTATTACGGGGATATTCAGCATTGTTCCTCACTCTCATCTTCAGGTTTGCTGAACACATTATTGGTGTTCTTGAAATTAGCATTTATTTACATCAGTCTATCTACCTAGTCAATCAATCTTTTGACATACAAGCTTCATGTTTCTAAGATCTAGCATTTCTGTGCAATTGATTTTCTTACATGCACATTTTTTATGTGGTGCTCAGATTTTATTTTCATTATATTTTGCAAGTATAAATACACTTTGTATATGATATGAATAATATCAAACCTAAATTTGTTTTATTCAAAGCACATTCTGTAGCGATAGGACCCTGGGTTGTGTATCTATGCACTCATATATCGTTGGCAGAAATATGTTTTATCATAAAATGGTTTCTTATGACTAGAGATTATGTAAATTCTATCCTTTTTACTTCCATTGTCAATGATCAATATAATGTCTTTTCTATAATAAATAGTAAATATTTTATTTATTTTTTAAATAGTAAATATTTTCTAAATTCATTCAAAATAATAATAATGTAATATTTTCTGAAATACAAATCCTGCTGACTGTCTTCAGTGAAGATCCTAGTGATAATAATTACTTGAGAATAGGAAAGATGAGCACTATGCCTTTCCTATGGAAACCAGTGCCAAAATTAAGAAAATGTATGCATTTGAATATGCATATATGTCTATGAATATGTAAGCATATATGTATAGGTGAGATATAAAAAATATAAACATAACTATCTGTATTTCTTTTTTTTTCCCTGCCCCACTACGTGTATTTCTATAGTGGCATTTTCTAACAATAATTACTAATAATATTTGTAACAAGAACAGATCCTGGGTCATCAGCACCATTTCTAAGTTAGATTCTCAACAAAAGAGAATTTTGCAGTAGAATTTTGCAGGAAAGTAGATACCATGACATCTTCTCTTTGAAGAAATGCCTTATAAGAAGAATAGTACAGTATTGGATAAAACTGTGTGCTAAGTTATGATGTTGCAACAACAGAGAACTTGGCAGGTCGCATGGACACTCAGGACTGTTGGGTTTTCACACCTATCCCAAATAGAGGCAGAACACCTGGGTTCCTGTATCTACTTATTAGTCAAAATGATTGTGGCCCTGCCCCAAAGGGAGAATGATATACTTGGGCTAGGTAGTTCTGTTCAATTTCAAGTATTTCAGAAGGAGACTCAGCTCTGTACATTCTCAGTATCTGTGAGTCCATCAATTTCCAATGCTCTCTTTTATTCCTACACAACGGACTCTATGATGGTTTATTTTTGTATCATTCAGGGATGGTTCTTACAGTAAAGTTATTTCAACTGGAAATAACAAATTCAGTGTTCTGTTTCAGTGGTCACTTTTCTCAAGGAAAGTTACAAAAGTGATGAGATCAAGTACAGTTCTCACTGTTCCAGATGCTCTCCATATTACAGTGCTATCCCGTCCCTCCTCATCACCTAGTCTAGCTTCCACTCACCCTGAGCAGCACTTCCAGTGGGCTCCAATCATTTTTTTAAGTGTGGTTTTTTCCTAACTTCTTTGTCCAGTGTCAACAGTAGCCCATAATAACTGAAAGGCAATCATAGATTGAAGCTTAATGGGACTCTTGTCTTGTGCCCTGTGGAAGATAGGATCTCAAACCCCACAGTTCTCAGCATTGCAGTGTATACAGACTATGTGAGCAGTTACTGGATTGGTGACAAGTGAAGTCACTCCAACTTCTATATGGTTTGTTCACTGATGAATTCAATATATAGGAGATACATTGCCTTATGTTAACTAATTTAGAAAATATAGTATATCCTGGAATATTGTGCCTAGTTCTAGATTTCTATCCCTTTTTTCTTATCTACTTGGAAAAGCCCATTTCACTCTTCTTATAGGTAGACAGTTACTGAGCAGTTAATGACTGTACTAGCTAATCTGATAACTCTGGTTTGATATAATGTTATATGTAATCCTGTGTCTATAGCTATTCCATTTAAAAAACTTTAATACTTCTGGTCAATGTTTTGCAAGAGGAAAAAATAAATATACAAAATGAGCACTATTTCTAATCACTATAAGCTGTTTCTTTTGGTAAGAAAGCAACAAGGTTCTGTCACCCACCATATATGTCCATTTCAATTGGACTTCAAGCATCTGGAGATGGGTATAATATTTCTCCTAAATGATCCATAGTGATCCTGGCCCAGATGGAAACTGAACTTGTTGCCTGCCTTTCAGATGCCGTTTCTTGCTTAAGAAAACCAGTCTTTCAACAGCATGTAGCTCCATTTGGCCAGGTGCAGAATGGGGAAAGTGATACACGCTAAAGGTCTGTGTGCTCCTTTGCAAGATGGAAGCATCTACAGTGCCTTTCAACAAAGAGGTCAGCACTAGTTTTAGGAGGAGAGTGACTCCTGGGTTTTGATATTATTGACTGTATCCATCTACATGTCCATAAGTCAAGAGTCAGCATGTCCCTGTTTTCCAATCAGAACTCTGACTAATGTGTCAGACTTGTCAGCATTGGAAATTAAACCTTCTCTGGAGTTCTGATATTTTAATGATGAAGTCTTTTTCGTCTTCAGCCTTTGCTTCATCATCTTCTCATTTTCAAAATCCATTGAAAACTGTTAAAACAGGAGTATGGATTTTACAATTATACTTAAATTGGTGGCTAATCACCTTCAGCTTTTTATTTTCCTTGTATACTGCATTATAAATGAATAACACATACTTAATTCCAATGACTTAACAATTTCTCTCCGTTCTATACTTCACACCTAAAATGTGGAACCCACCAATGCACTCCTTTTTCTGACATTGAATCTTAACATATCTCTGATGAAAATTTTAGAATTTGTCCATAGCACAAGTCAGAACCTATCAATATTTTGTTTATGGCCATGAATGAAGCCCTCCACATAAATCTAGTGGCTGGAGTGCCAGACCAAACACCTTTTAGAGCACTTACTGTCTTGGATCACATCTAGAACCTATTGTTTCAGATCATAATCCAGGAAGAGACTCTGAAGTAGAGTATAACATTCAAGATTATTTTTTTTTTACAATCAATCCTAAAATCAATGCAACTAGAGTTAAGCAAAAGTGAAATATGAGAAGAAAGTGTGACCCATATGCAATAAAATTTTCTTTCAGTCTTAAAGAAAGTCTTGGAGCTTTCAGCACACATACACATACAAATAAGATGGTCCCAAATAAACTGAAATGATCAAAGTCTTTGTAGATTCCTTGTTGCATCCATGAAAAGCAAGGTGCTCTTTGGAAAGGCTACACCTGGCCAGGATGACCTTCTCACCTAAGGGACACCCCCAGGAAAGATTCATCTTGGAGCTATCAAAGTCAATATAATGGCTTCTTGGAAAATAAATGTTCAATCTTTAAGTGGGGCAATAGACCTCAAAATTCACTAATTATAACACATTTATCCTACAAAAAATTGTATACATAATTTCATTTGTAAATTAAAATTGAATAATTATGAAATATTGTTCCCTTTAGAAATGTTGTCTGTGAAATTAATAAAAAAAATTAGATGAATGACATATGCTACTATTCCATGATATCAAGAAAGTATATTGACATACAAAGAATGAGTTATACATGAAGCAGAAAGAATTATCCTCATCTACATCTCAGGATCTATATAAAAGTGGAAGATTTGGCATTTCTTGTGCTTGAGGCTTAGTGCATGTGATAGTTGGCTGTTGTATCAACTCGAGTATAAAACATCTAGCTGATTTTCTTAGTAGAGTTTTGGGTGTGATTGGATGAGCTTACTAACAAGGAAAGAGCCAGTCTTAAGGTAAGTGGGCATAAAGCAATAGAGTTATATCATCAAGGGTCTAAAAAGAAAAAATAAAAAGGAACAATTTTTGCTTCTGTTTCCTTGGAGGAGCTCCAATGTTGACCTTTGCCTTACAATTCGTCTTGTGCCTTATACCACAGACTCTTCAGTCTTCCTGCATAGACCCTTTAGCTTCCTGATATGGACTGGCACAGGGCTCTGCAGTGAGTTCCAGGTCTGTGATAAAAAAAAAAAAAAAAACTTATTTATTTATTTATTTGTGTATTTATTATAGGGTCTTGCTACACAATTCAGAATTGTAGTGATCTTCCTGTCTTAGCCTCCCCAGCATTGGATTACAGACATGTGCCATCACACCCAGTTTCAGTGGCCAGCAGGATGTACCCAGTTTTGGGGGCTGGCCCAGCATGTAGTACCAGGGATCTAATCCAGGTCCTTGAACTTGCCAGGCAGGCACTTATACCACTGACTTATCTCCCCTGTCCCCGAGGCCTCTGATTTTTAACTGAATCTTTTGGGTCTCCAGTACACATATATCCCTTTTGCTCTCTCCCACATCTGACTGTGCACACAGCCATTGCAAGCCTATATTTAAATCCATATATACATGGAGATCTCTCTCTCTCTCTCTCTCTCTCTCTCTCTCCATATATATATATATATATATATATATATATATCTGTTTCTGTAGTGAACAATATCACAGTGCACAGTGTTCCTCTGTCTTCCTTTATTTTTCAAAATAGCAAGAAAAGATCAATATTCTTTATTTTTAGTGTGGAAAGTAACCTCTAATATGTTTAGTTTAATCTTCCAAGTATCAACCATGTAGCTATTTAGTGAAAACAGCTGTAACAAAATGAAGAGAAATTAAATATGATAAACAAGTATAAAACATTATTGTATAGTAATGAGTTCTACAATAAGGATATAAAGACATAGCGATGGTTGACAGAATTTCAGACAGTGAGGATGCTTATTAGAATACATCATCTCTATAGACATGGAGGAGATAAGAGAGTGATCTATATAGTTACAAACAATGTCCTAAACCATGAGAATTTAAAAAAAATCAAGACTTTTAGTGAGTAGAAACCCTGTGTTCCACGACTTGAATAGGAGGATGGGGAGAAATGGAGAAAATAATGGGGCGTCATAGGAGAAAACGTTAATGAACCAATAGGGACTTAGAGCCTATAGAGCTGCCATTGGAACGCTGTGGGTTTTTACTCTTAGTAAGATAAGTAGAAGGTATTTTGAGTAAGAAATAGCATTTCTGTGACTATTTTTTATTTTTTTATTTTTTGAAAATGAATGCTTCCTTTATTATTCTTGTCAGAGAGAAGATAAACAGATGGATTCTTGATTCAGGGGCACTACAAAAATCTATCTTTTCTTCCAAATGGCACACTTCATATCTTACACTATGCTCATTTAATATAGCTTAAAATTATGGATTTATGTTAAAAGGGTTTTTTTTTGGTTTGGTTTTTTTGCAGAACCAGGGATTGAACTCAGACCCTTGAGCTTGCCAGGGAATCGCTTATTTACTCAGCCATCTCCCCGGCCCCTAAAAAGGGGATAAAACTTTTAGCAGCATAAGCTCTTGAAACAATGAAATAGTAAACTTCATTTGCTAATTAAATGTTTTTAAAAACCTTAACTATAAGGGTACTATGTTTATCAGCCATTTGGCATACTGATACTCATTAAAAGAAAGTTTCTCTTCTTGATGCTATTGAATAGATTATAAGAGAAAGCTTTGCAGCAACGTACAAATTATGCCGTGTATATTTTATTTTGAAGTATACAGGTACAATACTCTCTACACTTATCTGTAGAGAATTCTCTTGTAGAAATTGATTGGCAACAATGTCAGTCCTATAATCTAAAACCTGTCCATTCAGATATAATGGTTCACATTGGACAATGTTGTTTCGTATCTTTCCATTATTACTAATATAATTTGGCATCTGCTACTTACATACATCCAATATCATTTTACAAAAACATCGAATGTTAGTCAACAATAGCTATTTGAATGAAAAGAAAAACTTTTTGAAAAAATGTTTAAACATTTGAACATAAAGATACAATAAAAAAGACTCTAGCTCTTATACCCCCATCCTATTTTTGGACTCACTTTTTCCTCTTTGAATTTCCATCTTTAATTTTACCAAAGTTCAGATTCAACTGAATATGTATGGATGGAAAAAAGCATCCATCAGGGTTCATTCATGGAAGCAGCAGGATACTATATATATATAATATATTGTATATATAATATGATATATATCATATATATGTAAAAACTTATTTGTCTATGCAATTGAGGGGGTGGCCAAGCAAGTACATGGCCTTTTGGTTGGGGAGGGAAGTCCAGGAGTGGTCTGGGCCCCCAGAGGCAGCATGGGAAGCTGGTCCACCAAAAGGAGGTCCTCTACTGAGAGAAGGGCCGAGCATACTTTAAAGGCCAGGGCCAAGCCAAGTGTACTGGCACATGCCTGTACTCCATGCATTCAGGAGGCCGAGGCAGAAGGACTAGTGAGAGTTCAAAGCCAGCCTGGGCTACATAGCGAGATCCTGTCTCAAGCAAAACCACATTAAAAGATTAAAAATTAAATAAAAGCCAGGTCCACACAGGACAATTTTTTTCTATTGAAGTCACCCGATTGGGGGCTTAATCACGTGCACAAAATTCTACCAAGAAGGACCTAGGTGAGTGCAGCAAGGAGCATGGATGCCACAGCATGGCCGCTCCTCCCACAGACCTCACATATCTGCAGGGAGAACAGTCTTGGGAGCCTTCCTGCTCATTCCAGAAAGAGAATTCTTGGGACTGGAGCTCAGATTATCCAAGTGAACATACAAAAGCCGTCCTACAGGGCATAATATTTTCTCAGTAGAAGTTAATCCATCTGCTTCCAAAATGTATCCTCTGTGACTATTTTTTAAAAGATCACTCTTACTGCTTAGCTTAGAACTGACTTAAGAGAAGGAAGATATGGGAAGCTCATCTAGGATATCAGTGTGCTAATTGCATGAAGATTATGGCAGATAATGTAATCATAGCTGTGGAATTTATTTTTAATTATTGATTGATTGTTTGGTTGATTTGGTACAAGGTCTTGCTATGCAGCTCAGACTCATAGAGATCTTCCTGTCTCAGTCTCCCTTGCAATGATATTCCAGGCATGTGTCACTGTGCCCAGGGATTCCAAGGCCTGCATGGCTATTTCCACAGCCCAACTATAGAATTTATTAAAGTCATTGGATTTTCATACATTCTGTAAAGTTAGAGCTGTCAGAATATTTTTAAAATATGAGTGAAAACTGAATCAGGGTGCACTGCAAATGGTATGGATTAATTCAGTGTTTGCTAAAGCTGTTTTCTGAGACTGAGAAAACTTTTGGGGGTGAGAAAAAATATGGAGCTCAGTTTCAGTTTAGCTTGATTCTTTAGGCCATTCATCTAAGGGTGGTTACACATCAGCAGAGACCCAAACTGGGGAAAAATGCAGCTGATGAAGAGCTGCAGAGTCCTATTGATACAGGTGGACAAAAACTACACACTAAATACCACTAAAAAGAGCCAGATTACTAAGAGGAAAAGCAGGTAGGCATGGTGGTGCAGACCTGTGATCCCAGGACTCAGGGGCTGGGGCAGAAGAATCACTGTGAGTCTGAAGCCAGCCTGGGTTACAAAGTGAGTTGGAGGTCAGCCTCAATCATACGGCAAGATGAAGAAGAAAACCTGGAAGAGTACTATGTTTTAGAAAAGAATGAAGTAAATAGTTTTTGGCAGATTTGTTTTAAAAACAAGAACATGCAAAATAGTCAAAATAGAAAATGGACATCAAAAATGAAAACACATTAGAGTAAAAAATAAATTGCTTTCAAGAATTCTATAGGGATTTAAATTTTAGAATATCTATGGTTGTTGGAAAATGGAAGTTCTATTTTATGTCTAAGGTATGTGATATTCAGACAGATAGTGATGTTAAGCTTAACTGCCTCTTATAGGATAATAATAGCATGAAGATTCTCTTCAGAATGTTTAGCAACTAAAATTTGCAGATCAAAAATTATAGAAATAGAGGGACTAACAAGATAGCTTATATTTTGGCCCTAGCCCTTCAAGGTCAGTGAGGACTCAGGACATAGGAGAACCTCTGCTGTGACAACCAGTATCTAAGTGGTCTCCCAAATTTTCTGATCAAAGAGATTATGGGGCCATAGAGGAAAGTAACTGACAACACATAGTGTGCCTAATGAGAGTCACCTAGAGAGAAAAAAAATCTGTCAGGCTTTCACAGAGAGCAAATTGGTCAAACAATGGCTGTGACTCATCCACATGGCTGACACTGACAAAAGATCCACAAGGTGCCGTACATAGTTCCAGGATAAATCCTGAGGGAATTTGACTGACCTTATCAGATATAAAAGTTACATTTTGAGTTTTATAGGTCTTGCTTTAACTTGGTCTTAACCATCCAGCAGAAAACTGTAACTATGAGGTACAAACAGTAAAGCTATATTAATATGCTGATCTGTAAAAGGCTCAAATCAACAACTTCAGACAATTGCCAGTTCTCCCAATACTCACTACTATTATGGAATATTGGACTATATAGGGTTATTTTGCTGAATTCAAGTGCCTATAATAATTGGACTGATATCAAGTATGAAAAGATCCTTTAAATTCTTCTCAAAATACACCGTCTCTAACAGCAGTGGAATACCCATCTCTGACAAAGCAAAACAAAAGGGGGATATAAATAAAGGACCATTTGTTTTTTTTTTTTTCTTTTTTTGGTCTGTCTCTGTGTGAAAATACATGTATATGTATATGCAAGATATTTAGGATAGATATACAGCTACTTTTTTTCAGTCCATTGAGAGGAAAGATTTGTACTAATATTGTTTGGACAAGATATCATGTCTGCATCTTGTCCTCTGAATAGCTGCTACAAAGACAACAATATGCAACTTATTAATTATTGTGACTGTCCTACCAACCTGTTTTGAAACTGTTTCCCTGCTACTTTGCCTTGTTTTCCCATTAAAATGAATAAAAATAAAAAAAATTAAAAAGACTCCATAAGACTGTACATTTTTTCAAGATGTCATTTGCACATAAATAGACATTAAGCTCCCTTAGCTGCCAACTTAGAGACACTTCAGTGTAGTGAAGTGCATGGAGATTCAGGTTCCTGGAAAAAAAGAGAGTTCATAATGATGTCAATAATACCCATGTGGAAGAGGTGGCATCCATTTCTCAATTTTTGCTTAAAAGTATTATTAATATTACTCCTCATAAAGAAGCAACACTTACACGTTAAAGCCTCCAGCACACAAAAATTTAAAAATACGTGAATTTGTAATACCTTAAATACAGAATACACGATGGCCTGTAAATTGAAGCTTTCATTATGTAAACAAAAATAATACACAAATCCATCTCTTGGGCTAATAAATTTAGCATCTCTTTAGCTTCCTGATGACTTTGGGTGCTGCATTACTGATTTCATTCCTCTCATTTTTTGCTTTCATTTTGTTGAACTATAATGCTGTTAACATCTATTTAAAGTAATCTCCCCTCCCAGGTGATTGATGGTAGATACAACAATTACGATGCCAATGCTTGGGATAATTCTTTACAGATGTTGTCAAATTATACGTTAAATGGAGAAAAGAGTTTCTTCCGGCCACCCACTCTTCCTTCTCTTGCAAGAGGTGTGCGGTGCTGTGTGTCCTGTGCTCTAGCTATGCCAGTTCTTCAGCCTGTTGCTCACTGTGGTTAAATGACTTCCATTTGCTGTTTTAAAGAATGACAGACTGTTATGTTCTTAGTTCCTGGAACGTACCAAAAACTCAGTAATTCAGCTCTGAACTTTAAAGGACAGTGGGAACCTCATGGGTCTGGCACAGCCATGGTGAATTACGCCATACTGTAAATAACATTTGCCTTTACTAATTAAAAAATGAAATAATATGATTACAGCAAATTACCTTAAGATAGTATTGGAGAATAAAAAGGACCCTGATTTTGTAATTGCTAAAGCTAGGTGACAGGTCTCTCATGTCTAGTCTTTTGTCTGTATAGTGTTTCATTGAAAAGCATTGAAAGTCAAAACTTAGGTCATATTATCTTAACTCTTTATTAACCCTGTATGTTCTCATAAGGAGGACATATGGAAATTCCACAGGTAATTCCTCCTTTGGTTGTTTAAAATAATGAAGTCATGTTTTCTTGGTCATTCAGTTTGGACCAGTGGATTATGGTACAACATTCTTTTAGCTTTGGCTTTGTTTTTATAAGTGAGTTCATTGCAGTTCTCAGCAGGGAAAGGGGGAAAGTTTGGAATGAAGGATAGAAAAAAAGAAAAGGAAACTAACATTGCCAAATAAACAAAAATGGTTAAAGAAAACAAAAAAAGTTTAGGGATTTAAGTTTTATCCTTACCCCAAAGCTGACATATTAAAAGCCAAGAAATTTTGATATATGAAATTCTTCCATCTGGGTAAACTGGGGTAACTGTTTGAGCTATTGCCCTCAAGGAGGCAGAAAGCTCTATTGATGAATGTAGATACAGAATGTAAAAATAAATTTCTCTGTTTCTCTACTAAAGCAACTCCTGAGAAATATTGTTTTGGTGCTATGAAATAATTTATTTTTAATTAATGCAAAAAATTTGAAAGTGACAAATTTTCCTTCTTTTTTGAACTATGCAGGTTGTCAAATATTCTTTTTTGATATAACCCAATGTATCTTGAGTCATATTACTGTGGAGACACTTGACCAATAAAGTCTCCTAGTTGTTTTGTTTTAAATTTTCTTAAATCTCGAGAAAGAGAATTTCTTTCTGTTAAATCATTTCTCAGTGTCCCAAACTGTTAGCAGTCAAGACATATTCTCAATTGTCTAAATTTTTTCCACTGAAATTTAGTACCACTAACTTTGAGTTATCAAGGTATTTCTATTAATCTTATGCCATCACTTTTATTATTTTCTTACACACTTGGATATTATTTTATTTGTAATAATATGAATGAGTTGTACTGCAAGGCTTTGTAACCAAGATGCAAAAAGAGAAAGAGAGAAAAATATCAGTGGCAAATCCTTAGAATGTGGAATTCAGATATATAGCGGTTTGATTATTGAATGATGAAGTACAAACAAGCTGTACTTGTCAATATTTGAAGTAAAATAGCAAGTTTGGACAATATGTATATTCAAAGCAGTAAAATTTTAAGGTAAGGTATGGCAACTCAGGTGGCCCAGAAGTTGTTAAACTGAATGATTTTGCCCCATTTTGGATTAGGGTCTAGGAAAACAAAGAAAACAATTTCTTGCATGTGGTTACGGGTTAAGAAGAACAAAATAAAATTGCATGGGATCAATTACAAATAAAACCTCACTTCATCATTTGTCTTATATCTGTATCTTTTCAAAAATACATAACAACTTTTCCCATTGAACACATTCAGTCTGTTGGTGCTACCCTTGAATTTAGATTGGCTTGTGACTTGCTTTGTCTAATTTGTCTCATTAATAAGGAACTTGCATGTCTTCTTTGGGACTTGTAGCAGAGTAATAGGAATACACCAAGGCTGACCTGTTTCTAAAAAGAAGCATACAAAAGATTGTAAAAGACAAAACAAAAAACATACGAACAAAGCAGGTGTTTTTAAAGACAAAAATAAATGCAGGAAAGCTAACCAACAATCCCAGAAACAACAGGGCCAGCCAGATACCTCAGCAGATTAAAGAACCTGCCTATGCAGATGTAGGAACCAGGGTTTGATCCTGCCATTGCAATTAAGGCTAGGCATGATGGCATGCACACCAATAATCCAAGCGCTTTGAAGGCTGAAAACAGGCAGATCACTACAAGTCTGACCTATGTAGTGAGACACTGTAGACCCTGTGCTAAACACATTTTTTAAAAATCCTAGAAACAGAGCCACTGGCCAAACATAACAGAAGAATTAATCAGTTAAGTTCAGCCTACCCTAGTAACCAGGGAATCATTCCGAAGGAGGTCTTATTTGAAGCCGCTAAATTTTAGAATCCATTAAAGCATGGCAATGGGTAACAACTCTAAGGGTGCTAAGCTCACTGACACACCTACTCAGTTCAAGATTCAGATACTTTTCCAGCTTGAATCCTATGATGCAAACCAAGAGGCAAACACATCACAGTCACAGAAACTGGAGAACTAGAAATAAGGTAAAATAAGTGGAACTCCATGACTGCTTAGGAGTTAGGTTTGATCATAACTATTGAACTTGATAGCCACCTTGCTTAATGAGAGTGTGTATCATTGACAAATAGTGAATAAAATTTTCACTAAAATAAAAAAATCTTCTGTTGTTTCTCAAAGTGATAAGTGGTGCTATTTCCTGTCCTTGTCAATTTTTTGTTAATCGAACTGAAAATTTGATGATTGGTGTCTCAGGAGTCTGAGTATTAACCAGTAATATTTTATAGCATTATAAGAATCAAAGTAATTCCCAGGTGTTTGCAAAGTTGCTTAAGATAGTCTAGTACTCAAGGAAGAAAATAAACACAAATGCACTATTCTTGAAAAAGAAATCTGCTCTTACATATTATGTTTTTGAAAGATGATTATTATTCTGATAATGGGTACATTACACTGAAAAGTAAGGAGTATGTATTCTGTTGTTTGTGCTGAACATTCAACACCTATTGGAGTTGCTAGCCCAGGGATGGAGAGATAGCTCAGTAGAATAATCCTTGCCTGAGAAGTGCAAGGTCCTTAGTACAAAAAAAAAAAAAAAAAAAAAAAAAAAGAATTTCTAGTTCAAAGTAGGAGCCAAAATCTCCCCAAAGGCTCAGGTATCAAAGGATAACCCTTAAGGCAGAAGTGTTCAGCGGGTGAGACGTAGCTAACTGGATCATGAAAACACTAACTCTGTCTGTGGATTCATCCACTGATGTGTTCACACCTGAATGGGTTCTGCTGTGATGGAACAGATCTGCAGGAACTAGTTCACTGGGGATGTGCCTTTATGGGTTGTTTCTTGGCCCTGGCCACTATCTCTCACTTTTACTATGCTTCTAACCACCAGGAGATGAGAAATTTAGCTCCACCATACACTGCTGTCTTGGACAGCCTCACCATAGACCTAGAATCAATGGAGCCAACTGACTATGGACTAAACCTCTAAAACTATGAGCCCTATACAAATCTTTTGTCCTCTAACTTGTTTTCTTCTGGTATTTTGCCACATTGACAAAACTATGATGAACAGAGTAGATGTTAAACAAATGTTTTAAGTATGCTGGCTGATGAAATCAGTGAAGTGGATTTAACAACTCATGCTAATGTGTTCATCAAAATATACTTCAAGTACTTTTTTCAGAGTTTACCCAGGCTAAAAGGGACATGCTGGCAAGCAGAACAAATTTATTTAAAGAAAATTTATTTTCTATATGGACAACAATGTTGAAAGATCAGTTACTGTGGGTTCTAAATTCTATATATGCAGTATCTCATTTGATTGTTGCAATACACAATGGTAGAACATTATATTTCTTTAATTTTTGGAAGTTCCATATTAAGTAAAGCTAATCAATAGTCTTATTTCTTCATCTTTTGTTAATTTAGCAAAAACTTTGTCCATTGGTCCTATGTCAATTTTTTTACCACTAATAAAGAAAAATTTGAAACATGGGTGTTTTATTTATTTATTTGCTTCATTTTTATTTTTAAAATTCTCTGCAGTACTGCATATTGAAGGCAGGCCCTTTTGAATGAGATGGATGGTCAGCTCTTTTCTTCTTTTGAATTTGAGACAGGTTCTAATTTGCTGTGATGCCCGGGCTGGGTGATCCTCAGGTCTTAGCATCACACAGTGCTAGAATTATAGGTGCACGATACCGTGTTCAGCTAGAAACGAGTGTTTCAGAAAGTCACCTTTCAAAGAAAATAGAAAGTTCTGTTTTAAGATAGTGAATATACAAATGGAAAGTTTAGGTCATATTTAATTTGGAAAATAAGTACATAACATAGATTCAGGTAGAGTGTTATATGTATTAATATAAGCCGAGTATTATATGTGATAGATTTGGGGGTCCTTTTGGGCAGGATTTTAGGAAAGGCCACTCTAAATTTGAATTTGACCAAGAATCTCAATTAGGTAAAAAAAGAGATATCACTAATGAGACGGAGTACATAAACTAGGTGAGGGAGACAGCTCAATCCTGAGCACATGATAAATATGCAACTAATGAGTAGATTAATTTACCCTATTAATTATGTTTGCATTACCATGCCAAATATATCCATCACCTGCACTCAATAAGAAAAGTTAACACACCTTTAAACATATATTATTTTATCACACATCTATGAAGTTATCAATTTTTATAATAAATTAATTAAATATGATTAAGCAGATTTTATCATTCATTGAGAATTTATCATGGAGAAAATATATTCAAGCCTATCTGCATTTCTCAAATTAGGAAGCCTACAATTATGATTTTAGTACACAAATTGAAAAATATAACATTTTGGAAGACAAAAGGAAATAATGAAGGAAGTAACTAAATTGTTAGCTGGGCTGCAAGCAGATGAGATGCAAGGCACAAGACGTCAGGTAGAGTATAATAAGGATGGTTGCTTTTTTTCCCAGAAGAAACAAAAAAAAATCTTTAAAACACTGTCTTAAGGTGCTAAAGATGTCTTTGGAGAAGTTAGTATTATTTTTACCTAATAAAGTAAAACTGAAGACTTTCCAACATGAACATAAATATGCTTTGCTGAATAATATAATACTTTAGTATTGTTCTGTGCTCACCATAATTTATTACAGATTGTTGTTTGTAATATAAACCATAAAGCCCAAATAATAACTGAAAAATTAAAAATCTTTCCAATGGTATGAATCCAAGGTATAACAAGAGTTTCTCAACATTGGCATGATTGCTATTTTGAAACAGGTAATATGTTTACAGGGCTCACCTGCTGTGCACTGTAGAATGTTTTTTAAGTATCTCTGGTCTCTACCTATTAGACACTCCCTCAAGTTTTGGCACTCAGCAACATCTGATATTTCCAAATATTCAGGGCAAAGTAAGTTCATCCTGGGCTGAGAACTTATAATCAGTCACATGTGCTTAAAATGTTAACTGTTCATTTGAGCAATTTTTAGATTTTGTACCAACTCTAATCAACTAACTTACACTATTTGTTTTACTTTTCTGATCAAATGCTTCAAATTTTCCATCTTTTTTTTTAAAGACAGGATAGTTTAAATCATGACACTATCTAGTATGCAGATACATAATACAATTATTCAACAAGTTATTTTTGATTGTTCACTGCTTACAATACATTATGTTAAGAATACTGGACAAAGACATAAAATAAGAAACATTGTTAACTACTTACAAATAGTTCATAGTGGCTATTTAAATGTAACAGTAGTAGTTTTTATACTTTTAATTGAAGTGTATTTGTAGGATGCCTTTGCAGATGTGTGGTTATAAGGATTTGCTGAAAAGTTAGCAAGTAAAAGTTTTCCTTTCATTAATTTAATCCTATAGGCTCAGTGTAGTTTGAGCTACTTTATTTTTTTAATTTTTTTCTTTTCAAAGTTTTATTGATAAACATATAGCAATGAGACAGTTTCAAATCAAATCGAAAGTACAGTTTCAACAAATAATACACT
>NW_004524658.1:4191033-4193258 GCF_000260255.1 Octodon degus
AACAAGAGTTGTAGCTTTTTGGTATGAGAAGGTCAGTGAAATGCCCTCAGGATTTATCCTGAGATCCTGTACCTCAGATTGTAGAACCTTTGTCAGCGCAGCCATGTAGACTGGATTTTTTTTATAGAAGATCTTTAGAAAAATCCAGTGTTACTGAGCATAGTGGCACACACATGTAATCTCAGCACTCAGGAGTCTGAGGCAGGAGTATCACACTGAATTTAAGGTCAGTCTGTGCTACGTAGTGAATTCAAGACCAACCTCAACTGTCAGATGCTGTCCAGAAAGAGGGATTGGGGAGTGAATAAAAATTAATTGGTTTCAGTGGAGTTAATAAAGTAGTGAGTTTTTAATTGTAAAGATAATAAATAAGCTTATCTTTCCTTATAGCTGAGTAATACTCCATTGTATAAAAATACCACATCTTTTCTTATCTATTCCTTGATTGATGTGCATTTTGATTCCTCCCCCAAGATTTAGCTTTTACTAATTGTACTGCTATAAACATGAGTGCACATATGTCTCTGTGGTATCATGTGTTCAATTCTTAGTGAAAAATGCCAAGAAGAGGAATAGTTTGGTCAACCTCTAACTCTAGTTTTTTGAGGAATTTCCACACTGATTTCCACAGTTGTACCAGGCTACATTCCCACCAACAGTGCAGAAGATAGCATTTATTTTTCTCACAGCCCACCACCATTGGTTATCGGTTGATTTTTGATGATAGCCATCCCTTCTGGGATGAGATGAAAACAGAGATCATTGTTGTAATTTCCATTTTTCAGATGACCAATGGTGTTGAATATTTTTTTTAGATATCTATTTGCCATTGGCATTTCTTCATCTGACAAGTGTGTATTTATCTCAGATGCCAATTTTTTCATTGAGTATTTGAATTTTGGGGCTCTGAGTTTTTCTCTTTTTTTTATTTTTTCATGTGTTATAGATAGATGCCCTTTGTCTGAATGACAGTTGGCTAAACTTGTTTCTAATTTTGTGCATTTTTGTTTCACTCTGTTGTTGATTTCTTTTGATGTGCAAAAACTAGGGTAGAACATCTTGAGGTCTTCCTGCATTTGTGACCATATTTATTTGACTCTACTAAATTTAGGAGTAGTAGAGTTCAAATTTTAAAATGCTGTTGTGGGGCCAGTGAAATAGCTCAGTAGAATAAAGCTCCTGCTTAGGCAAGGGACTGTGGCTTAATCCCCTGTACCACATGCCATGCCAGCCCCACCCCAAGGGTGGGCTGAGCTAGCCAGAGTTTGGGCGTGGTGGTGCATACTTGTAATCGCAGTGCTGGGAAGGTTGAAAGTAGGAGGATCACCATGAGTCCATGCTGAGTAGTGAGACCTAGCAACAATCAAATGCATTTAAAATAAATAAATAAATGAAATGCAGTTGTGATTAGAATAAGACAAAATAAAATCAAGGACAAGTTTGATTGGAGACTGTCACCTAGAGGTATTTATCTTGCAAAAGGTAAGATTCTTAATTATAGGAAAATGTGTGTAAGAAATTCTTGGTAAGAGATAGTGTGTGACTGAAATTGTGTGGATTCTTTCAAACATGTCTAAAGAAAATTAGGTTTATTTGGCTGATAGACTTTCTTGGGCATAGTACTTTTTGACTGAACAATGAAGTATTGGATATTGAAAATAGGTTGTTTATACAAAATCCTATTTTGTTGTGCTTTTCATTTTCATGCATTCATTCAAAATAATTTAGTCTACTCAAATTCAAGGTTGGGTTCTACTACAGTTTTTAGTTTTATATTTTCAGGATTATATGCTGGATGCTTTGGGCCAAGGTATATATAAGAAAATTTAATGCAATAGTCAGGAAGAATAAAGAAGTAGCCAGAATATAGATACATGCTAGAAACAAAGGAATGCTTAAATTATATATTAAGAGAAAATACTTCAAGTGTTCAATGGAGAATCAAATTAGATTTTTATGGATGTTTAAGATCTTATTTAAGTGTTAATGAATGAGTGTATTTTCCCTTTATGCAGTAAGAAAGCAAAAGCATTAGGGAGTGTATATATGTACATATGTACCAAGAGGTAAATTAATGACCAGTACTTTATATTTTATTTTTTTCCAAAATTTTATTGATAAACAGCAATGAAACAGTTTCAAATCAAATCGGAAGTACAGTTTCAACAAATAACACACTGCATATATTCTTCTTAGTGGTTAATTGCTGTACAAGATGCGGACTT
>NW_004524658.1:4203578-4205636 GCF_000260255.1 Octodon degus
ACTGAGTCTGTGGTAATTACACCCTTTTCATTCCTTATTGCTTGTATTTGAATTTTTTCTTTCCTCTGTTTGATGAGGTTAGCTAGGGGATTATTGATTTTATTTAATCTTTCAAAGAACCAGCTTTTTGCTTTTTTAATTCTTTGAATGTTTTCTTCATCTCAATTGAATTAATTTCTGCTCTAATCTTTATGATTTCCTCCCGTCTTTGAGCTCTGGGTTTGGTTTGCTGTTCCCTTTCTAGTTGTTGAAGGTGTAGCATTAGGGTATTTATTTGTTCCCATTCTGTTTTCCTAATGTGTGAGTTCACAACTATGAATTTTCCTCTGAGAGCTGCTTTCATTGTATCCCATAAATTCCGATAAGTTGTGCTTGAACTTTCATTGAATTGTAGATATTGTTGAATTACTTGTTTAATTTCATCTGTGACCCATTGGTTGCTGAGTAGGGTGTCATTTAATTTCCATGTAATTAAGGTTCTTTTCTGGTTTCTTTTTCACTTATTTCCAGCTTCATTGCACTGTGTTCAGATAATGTGCATGGGATAATTTCTGTTTTCTTACATATACTTAAGCATGACCTATGGACCAGTATGTGGTCTATTTTAGAAAATGACCCATGTGCAGCTGACAAAAATGTGCATTCATCTGTGTATGGTTGGAACACTCTGTATATGTCCACCAAGTCCATTTGTTTCAAGCGCTGGTTCATTTCTGTTATTTCTTTGCTAAGTTTTTGACTGGTTGACCTATCTTTTGGAGATAAGGGACTGTTAAGTTCTTCTGCTAAAATTGTGGTATTGGATATTAGATTTTTCATGTCCATTAAGATTTGCTTCATATAGTTGGGTGCTCCCGTGTTTGGTGCATACATATTTATGAGTGTTATCTCTTCCTCTTGAATTTTTCCCCTAACCAGTATATAGTGGCTTTCTTTCTTTCATTTGATCATTCTTGGTTTGAAGTTGAGACTTTCTGAGAATAGGATTGTTACCCCTGCTATTTTCTTGGGTGGTGGGACATGTAGTATTGTGCTCCATCCTTTGACTTTCAGCCTATGAATGTCTTTATGAGTTTAATGTGTTTCTTGTATGCAGCATATTGTTGGATTTTGTTTCCTAGTCCACTGTGTCAGTCTATTTCTTTTAATTGGTGAATTAAGTCCATTTACATTGATGGTTAGAATTGAGATTTATTGACTTACGATTGACGTGTTATTTACCTGTTGTCATTTACTCCTTTTTCTCCTGTGTTTAATTGCTTGCCCTAATTAGTTGGTTGCTTATGATCTCATTCGTGGAGTTCTGATTGTTTCCGTCCCTCTCTGGAACATCTTTCAGTAGTCTGTGTAGGGTTGGCATTGTCATCATGAAATTATTTAGTTGTTCTTTGTCATGAAAGTATTTCACTTCTCCATCAAACTTGAAAGAGAGTTTTGCAGGGTATAGTAGTCTGGGCTTCAATTTGTTTTCATAGAAGACTTGAAGTACTCTGCTCCACGCTCTTCTTGTTGAGGTTGCTTGGTGTTCTGTATGCTTTGGTTACCTGAATGTCAGATCGCTTCCTCATATTTGGGAAGTTTTCTGCTATTACTTTTGCCCATATTTTTTTTTAATGTCATTTGTATTGACTCCTTTCTCACTGATGCCTATTAGTCTCACATTGTTCATCTTTGCATCATCTTGCAGGTGATGGATTATTCTCTCCTGCATCCTCGTTGTTTTTATGAGATCCTTTCTTACCTTTTCACTAGCTACACCAGCATCTTCAATATCTGAGACTCTGTCTTCACTTTCACTTAAATGATTTTACAAGCTTGTGATTGAGATTTTAATTTCCTCTATATCTCTTTGACTTTGCTTCATGCGATCTATTTCTTTCCTGTATTGTTCATTCAAGGAATCCGTCATTTTTCAAATCTCCTCTATTTTTTTTTTTATCAATGTCTTCTTTGGAAGCAGTTATAAATTCTTTTACTGTGGTGTTTTTTCATATTGGGTTTCCTCACTATGTTTCTGTAGTTGCTTCTTTACTTTCGATGCTATGAGTTCTGGCAATT
>NW_004524658.1:4205736-4211934 GCF_000260255.1 Octodon degus
TAACACACTGCATATATTCTTCTTAGTGGTTAATTGCTGTACAAGATGCGGACTTGTGATCCTATTTACAAACACCATTAGAACAAATCATTCTTAATCTCTCATTAAGAGAATGCAACTATATATCTATCCTTTATATGTAGTTTCAGATTATTGAAATAGAACTCAGAGATTTGTGGGTGATAATGTGAGAAAAGTGAAGCAACCAGATCACTCAGGACACCTAATGCCAACAGTGGGATTCAAGGATTTACTTTATAGGGACTGAATTGTTAAAACTGACTGCTATGATACTATTTGTGTTTTAAAATGTAAGCCTTCTTATGAAAAATAACTTAGAAATGATAAAAGTAAGATGCACATTGATTAGCTGGAGGTCTCAGAACTCACAACAAAAAGTGATACACAAAATCCCTGACAGATAGGATGGAGACATATTCATGAACAGGGATGAATAGCACTTTCACCCAGAAAGACTATGAAACAGACAAACATGTCATGCACCAACTGTAAGAGGATATAAAATACAAATCATCAAAGGCTCACTACCTTGTCGCATACCCTGTTCCCTCTCTTTCAGGGCACACTGGCATAAAATTCATGGTTTTCCTTCTAATTTGTGGTAGCCATATGATTGAAATCTAACTAATGGTATGTAAGAATTTATTCCCCACCATAATCATGTTGGTTCCTCTTGTACAGAGCAAAATCATTCCAGGGACACTGGAAATTTTCTTCTGATCATGAATAAGATTCAACATGAGCAGGCACTAAATGCTACTTGGAAAGCACTGTCCCGAACCAGGAAAATGATATGTGGGAAAACCATAAATTTTTTGTTTATTTGAGCAGCTAACAATACATTTAATAAAATGCTTTAAGAAAATCCACAATGACATAATAGTTTCTTTTTAATTTTCCATGTTTATTTTAGTATCTCTATAAGTGTTGAAACCATCTTCATATGGGACATTCATTACATACAATCTAAAGATTATATTATCTGTATTGTAAGTAGTACAAATTTTTATTTAAAAATACAATATAAAAGAAAGATCAAATATCTAGTGCTGAATTTCCATGGCAATTTTTTAGGAAGCATGATCAAAGAATAATTACAATTATAATAATTCAATCTTATAGGTGTACTACATACCTAGATAGCTGTGCTCTTGGAAGAGTAGTGAACAATGTTCCAAATTTCTTTTTAGATAAATTAATTTACTTATTTGAATTTATAGCAGAACTAATATAGCTATTTACAAGTACATATCAATAGTTAAAGAGATTGTATAGCTTTTTGACATTCAACATACTATGCAGGATTAAAAGTCTCTGGAAAATGGATGAACTATCTAAATGAATAAGTTTCCACTTGGAAAAATGTTCCCTGAAGGACTGAGCTCTCAGAGTTACTCCTTAGTCTTGCTATGTTAAGCACACGGTAAAATGTGGGCATGGTTTTCCATTGACAGAACAATCCTGATGCAACAGTGCAGGCTCTGTAGGGCTAATGCCAAAGAGGTAGAAAAACAGAGAGCAAGAGAGACTGAAAGATACACAGACATGCTTTACTTGGGGAAGTAATCTAAGAATGCTTAACTTTAATGCTTTTATTTTGCAAAGCAATATAATCTTATGTCTCCTTTGATAAGCAGCCTTGTCCTTTAGCTATTGTTTTATTTTTACAAGATCTAGTTATCGTCTTATCCCTGATATTAACATGTTTTTGAGCCCATCCAAATGTCTGGCATATTGCAGAAACTGACTTATATTACTTTGTGTTTACAGTAGCTTGTTTCATTCTACATTGGGGTATTACAACAATTTCAATTTGCCACTTAAGAGTTTAGATAAAGGTCTGAAATCCTGTGACTAACCAGGTCTCCAAAGCGGGGCTTAGCCATTTGATAACGCAATTGTAAGCACAGGGGATGGTCATCTCCGACCAAGCCAAGTAATAGAAAATTTCCTATGTTGATGTACGGTTCTGGGCTGCTTCCAAAGCAGTAATTCACAAAATATGACTTTTTTCAATTGAAGAGGTTGTAAAAATTTGTTTGTTGGAGGTAAGGAAGGAAATGTAATTAAGGGCTAAATTCAGACTCACATTTCATTTTAACTAAAAGAATATGTGTGATTTGGACACTAGTCACCTAGGCACTTCCTATTTTAAGTTGGTGCACATTGTCAGAATATTAAATTATCCAATAGAAAAACTACATCTGGCAGAGCTAACTATGCCAGGTGACTTTAAATAGAAGCTGGAGGATAATTAACTGTGCAGGAGCACTGTGTTTTGCTGGTGAAAGTTATCTGAAGTTTCTTTTTGTATAACTCCTATTAAAGCATAAAATGAGAAGAGGTGAAATTAAAACTAAGCTTGTGGATATGTGCATCTTTTAATGGGCAAATAACAACATATTTAAAATAAATCCACTCTAGACTATATATTTGCTTTTGCATATGGTCCTTATAAAATGAAGCTGTAGATCAAAAATCATTCAAGAAAGGGCTGCTGCACATCATTTGCATTTGGAAAATCAAGGAGCCTTGAATTTGGACTGACTTCAGGTACAAATCTAATCTTAAAATGCCCAATGAAATTATATTTATGGCTGTAATTAGAATTAAAGGAAAGTTTCAAATTTTAATTTTCTCTAAGGACTGTGAAAAAGCCTGTTTATAATTTAATTTCTAAATCTGTTATGCCTTTTTTGTGGTAATGGAGATTGAACTCAGGGCATTTTCACTCCAGTCAGTTTTAACTTTTATTTTAAAGCACGGTTTCCCTAAATTTTGAAATTTCCTAGGATGTGCTTGAAGTTGTGATTCTCCTGCCTCCGTTTTCCAGCGATCTGGGATAACAGGCCTGTGCCATCATGCCTGATTTAATTGTGTTATGCTTTCAAAAGGGTGATTCAAATCCACATTTGTGTGTAATACAGACACAGAGGCATACACTTTTTTTTAAGAACAAGAAAAATCCCCAAACAATTGAGTATATCGAGACGAGATGATAGGAAATTAACAATGGCTATGATATTACCTATTGCTTTCCTCAAAGTAGTTGCTTAGATTACCAGATATTGGCATGAAAACATCTAAAGAATTAAAAAATCAGGTCCCCAAAATTCAAAGACCCAATCCAAAAATGGGCATTTGGGGGGAATATGAAATTCTCAGATGAAGAAATACAAATGGCAAATAAATCCATGAAAAAATTTTCAGCATCATTGGTCACTTGAGAAATGAAAATTAAAACAACACTGAGATTCTATCTTACCCCAGAAAAAATGGCGGTCATCAAATATCAAACACAAATGCCGACAGGGATGGAGGATAAAAAGGACATACATTTCTAAAGCGTAATCTGTTCAAATATGATCACTTTTGTTTCTGTGTGGAACATTTATCACCCATGTACACAACAAAACCAAAAGAAGCCTGCAGTCTCTGTTGGAGTTGTGTACCTACTATGTATTTCTAAAGCTTGCTTTACTGTGAATGCTATGTTAAGTACATGTCATTTCCTGTGTACAATGTTCAGGTCGATTTGTGCATGCATATAACTGGCAAAACAGCTCACAGACTCTGCAACATCATGTTTCTGGAAAACCAAGGATTTTAGAAAAAATAACAACAAAACCTGGATGAAATTTTAGAAATGTGTTGGATTAGAATTTAAAATTACTTGGATTAATGATCATCAGCAAGTGTAAATTGAGACTTTCATCTTACCAGGTGAGTGTTTCCCAACACTAAGTTTGCATGAGGGATTTCAGATCATAATACTTACCCCAATCTTCTGAGAATAGGGTCATATTTGTATGTATTTGTTAGTCTAAATTAAATAACTGTTTTCAGTTGTGTCAGAAAACTGGTAAGAAGCTTAACAACAACAAAACTAGAAGGATTAAGAATTTCATAAAGAAATGAATCAACTTCCACATAAATTGTATATAATACCCAAACATAGTGGTTTATTTTCCCTAAGACTATCCATCCTGTAACTCAAAACCATTTGTTAGGTCTGAAAAATGGTTTGCATTTGTAAGCTGATATTGTTTTAAATTGTTCTTGGTTTTTGATAAAAAGAGAATTAACGGATCTGGCCGACCAACTGGAGCCTCCTCATGGGTCTCCATGGCTGGCAATGCAGGACAAAGTGTGATGTTCCTGATACACTAAAGACTCACAGACATTTCAGATAAAAAGAAAGGTTTTAGTTAATCTTTTTATACACTTTTTTTTTCTATCATCTACCACAAAATACATTCAGGCATGTTCTGGGATCCTCTGAAATCCCTGACCTGTTAGTTTTTTCTTCTACTTCTCCATTTATAAAACCTTAAAGCAATTGCCTCTGTTGATGCAAGTTGGATTTGGCTATATTTTGTTGCTTTAACCTTAAGCTTTACTGTAAGCTGTATAAACTAAAATTATAGATTTCTCTTCATTTTCCAAGTTGTTTCCCTCTAAGAAATCCCTTCTGTCTTTTTCCTAAGTTTAAAAAGAAGACTAAAAGACAGAAACTGTGGCGGTAATCATGACCTTGGCTGAAGTCTGGCTCAGCACATCCCACATGGGCCTAGAGGAAAATTCTACCTAGGGTAAACTGAAGCTTATCAGGACCTTCTCAAAGCATTTTCAGTAACACTATTTCATTTCATTTGTCCTTTTTTTTTTTCTAAGCATTGAACATAAGAAATCATGGTACAAATAGGTTCTGCATGCAATGTCTCTTGACATGTGAAATATTGACATTTTCTAGCTCACAATAGCCTGATCTTTGATTTCTGTCTGCAAGCTTGAAATATTCTTTGAATTAAGGTTTTCCTTTTAGCTAGGAAGTTTGTATGTAAATCCCACTTATACTAATGGGACTATGTGTGTAAATTACAGTTCGTGGAGGTGGGACCATTCCCCATGGAACTGATGTGTTGGTTTAGAAATTACAATGTGTAACACGTCTCTTATCCTGCAGATCATAAGAATTTTATAGTGCAATTAGCTAATCCAAATTTAGTGACTATATTCAAATGAAGGTATTATCTTTTATTCATATCCAACCTTCTACTTAGGAAATCATGAATGTCTATATTTTAACTATTTGTAAGCTGTTCCCGAGGCCTATCTTTTTCCTAACTCATTCATGAATATACTCAGTTGAGTTCATTATTAGAAGACTAATCTTAAAATAATAGAATATTTTAAAACTGAGGCTTTTGACTGTCCTGGAACAGAAAGGAAAACCAACAATTCTAGGACATTCCTTGATTTTATTTTTTTATTAATTGTTTAAAAATTGTTTTTTTAAACAAAAGTAGTAGACGTCAGTTACATGTCAATAAGCTCTTTTCAAATAAAAGTTGTACTGATTCCGAGCGTTGTATTTTGTTCATTGTTATTTCCTTGGACTCAGTGCTTATACTATAAACTGTAGTTTAAGGAGGCCCAAACAGAACACGCCACTCACTTACTTGGACAGAGGGGGAAACGGTGGGGGTTGAACCCAGGGCCTTTGCAATGCGTTTTTACCCCAACATTTTTGTTTTTATTTTTATTTTACATTGAGATAAGTTATTAAACTGCCCGTGTTGGGCTCAAACTTGCTGTCTCTCTGCCTCAAACTCCCAAAAGGTATCATTAGGTTTGTGCCACCATACCCAGCTTCAGTGTTTATTTTTAAAAGGAATATTGCACTATAATGTTTATATTTATGCTATATAAAATCTTAATGTAGTATTATGGACATAAATATGAAGAAAAATAAATACTGTTCTTTTAGTTTCTTATCAGGAATTTAAACTTAGTGTAATAAAAATGTGTGGGGTTTTTTGATCCTATGCACAGTCAAAGATAAGTATTTGACAACCTACTTTTTGATAAGAGAAATCAAACTTGCAACCTTAACCCACACAGGTTGATTTTTTTAATTTTTATTTTTATTAGTATATATTTGTAAAACATAATGATTATATTCTTCATGAATATTTTTAAAACTTTTCTTCGTTAATTTGCAAATAGAATTTGACTCATAGTCCATAGAACTGGCAGTGTTTTACTTTGTGAATAGCCTTTCGTCCTTGCATTCTTTTTTTTCCCATAATTTTATTGATAAACAAATAGCAATGAGACAGTTTCAAATCAAATTGGTAGGACAGTTTCAATAATTAACACATTGCATACATTCTT
>NW_004524658.1:4217619-4225519 GCF_000260255.1 Octodon degus
TTTTTTTTATTTCAGAAAAGAATTGTGCTCTGCGATCCTCTATAACTTTCTGCTATTGCTTATTTACTATCGACACTCTTAATTCATGCATTTGAGCTGAGCTAGTGGCCTCTGTACTTGTTCTGGGTAGGCATTGGGTTTCCTCTATATGTTTCTGCATTTAATTCTTTATTGCAGATATTATTAATTCAGGGATTTCTTTTTTTATTTCCAATCTGAGTTCCTCTATACCTTTCTGCTGCTGTTTCTTTATTTCAGAAGCCATTGATTCATTGCTTTCAGCTCTGTGATTCCCAATTTGTCGTGTGTTAGTGTCTTCTGCACTTGCTACGAGTGGGCTTTTGTTCTCAGGTTGCATTTTGCTCCTTCTCGTCATTTTATGTAGCACTGTCTTTCGACCTTTGTTGTAGATCTTCATTGTAGTGGTAAGTTTAGCACGTACTGAAGTTCAGGTGCAGAGCTACAAAGTTTGGATTTAGCCAGCTGTGCCTTGCTTGGGTCTGGCTGCGGTGCTCAGCTCCTTCCTGCTGCTGCCCTTCAGGGTGAACGTGTTGTGCCCTTCTGGCAAGATTTTCTGCTCCTGGACTAGCTGGGTGGTTCTATCCTCTATACTCTCTGCTGGATTGCTGCTGCAGGGTCACACCCCAGGCCTGTATACCAGGCCTGAGCTGAGCCTGGAGGGGACAAGGTAGAGTAGGGGGGAAAGGCAGCTCTCCCACACACTCACTGGGTTTGTGCTAGGACTGGGTCTGGGGCTTCCCAGAATGCGGCAAAATTCCTACTCATCGGGCAGGGTGGGCGAGGTGCTGCGGATTGGTGGGGGGAGTCCCAAGGGGGTGGAAGAAGGTCTCACCCACGCTGTGCCTGGGCTGGGACCAGTAGTAGGTCCCACCTGGCACAGGGTAATGGGAAGCTTTCCCACACACTCATGGGACCTGGGCTAAGACTGTGTCTGGGGGTTCCTGGAACCCGGCAGAAATTCCTCTTTTCCTTGCATTCTTGTCCATATTGTTTAACTTTCTGTTTTGCACCAAGAAAAATGCATGTTGTCATTGAATTTCTAATCCAGTTATGCCTGTCCAGAATCTTGAAACATACATGGAGAATCTGATATGTAGGCTAAAAACCAACATTCTAATGATTAATATAATTTTGTATAAAGATACAGATAGCAAAATGACACTAATTATGGAACCTGCTTCCACAGTTACGATGGTTCTGATCTTTCCCATCATGCATCAGTCATTGCAGTCTCCTCCCTGGGCTCACTAATTCACACCATCCTGTCCTGGAGAGTTCTTCAGAAATCTTGGCTTTCTCTTATATTCTGAAATATGAGAAAGATTTTCTCACCTCAGAGCCTTTGCTTATGAAATTTCTTCTGATTGGAAAGCTCATCCTCTGACTAGCTCATGTTTACTTTATTAAAGTTAAATGTGGTATCATATGAGGGGTTTTATGACATCACAGTCTAAAATATTACTCTCTGTCATCATACCATTCTGCTGTCTTTCAGTGTACTGATCACCAGATATAGTTGATCTTTACTCATTCACCTTATAGTTTAATGTCATTTGGTATCACTTAGATTTAACAAACTTCCTTTTTTTTTAATGTAGTTAGTACAGGGTCTATAGGGTCTCACTCTACAGATCGAACTTGTAGTGATCCTCCTGTCTTCAACCTCCCAAGCGCTGGGGTTACAGGCATTTGCCACCATCCCCAGTGTCAGTCACTGTCTCAGCACAGCCCAGGGTTAGGGCTGGCACAGCAGGCCGGGGATTGAGTCCCAGTCGCTGCCCCTGCCTAAGCAGGCATTTTAGTCCACCAAGCTATCAGGCCAGCCCTTACTAAGCTTTAAGTTCTATGAAGGAGTCATCTCTTTTGGCCACCCAAAAGCCAGCACTGTCTCTAGCATGCATTATGTCAATTATTTTAATTAGTACATATTAATTAATACCAAGTAAAGTGTTTAATTTTGGCGTATTCATGCATGCACATATTTTTTTATTATCTACTTTCCCTAATAGCCTCCATTTTTTTCTCTTGGCTCCTCCCAACAGCTTTTTGTTCTCTAATAGTTTCCCTTCCACTTTGATGCCAGCTTTGGACTTTTTCTACATATAACACATCATGAAAACATGTGACACTTGCTTTACTATTATATTATATAGAGAAGTTATTGATTGTTTGAGGGCGAGGGTGTGTACCAGGAATGGAACCCAGGACCTCACTCTTGCCAGACACTATGCCACAGAGATCAGCCTCAAGCTCCAAGTTACTGACTTTTAACATTGATGTCACATCTTCCCATGTTGCTGAATTTTTTTCACCAGATTTAAAGCCTTTTTTGGGGGGGGGATCCTTAGCATCTTGTAAGTATAGGATTATATCATCTTTACATTTTACCTACTTATTTTTAATTAAAAAACTGAGGGTTATGATATAAAAAAATAAGTCTGGCCTAAAAATCTAACATCGGAAAGAGACAAAAATACATATGTAAACTTGGAAACATTACACAATAGCATGTCCCAATTGCTACAGTAAAAATTTGAGAGAATAAATTATAGAGATCTGGATCCATAGGGTCTTGATAGAGCCCAAAAGATTGGAAATTGGTAAAAACCATAGCTTGAGTGTGGGGAGTCAGTAGGATTTAAATTAGTCTCCTTGTGGGGAAGACAATACCATTTATTCAGCTATTAGTAAAATATTATTGATTACTTATTGTGTTTGGAAGCTGAGGTACAGGTGAAAGAAAAGTAGACAACAGCTGCTCTTAGAAAGCAGCTTTACATTCTCTCAGGCTTTCACAGAGAGAAAATTGGTCAAGCAATGGCTGTGACTCATTCACATGGCAGACACTGACAAATGATCTACAAACTCCTGTACAGGGTTTCAGGGTAAGTCCTGAGGGGATTTGACTGACATTGTCAGATACAAAAGTTACATTTTTTGTTATATAGGTCTTGTTTTACCTTGGTTTTAATCATCCAGCAGAAAAGTCTAAAAATGAGGTACAAAAAGTAAAGCCATATTAATATGCTGAACTGTGAAAGGATCAAGTCAGTAACTTCTGACATTGCTGTTCATATAGGTAACCCACTACTATTATAGACTGCTGGACTATATTGGATTACTCTGCTGAATTCATGTACCTACAATATATGAATGGCAATGTAATATCCATCTCTGACAAAAGTAAACAAAAAGGGGAATATAAATGAAGATCCATTTTTTAGTAAAAAAATATATGTATATACAAAATAGCATAGATATACAACTACTTTCTCTTAGTTCAATGAATAGAAAGTTTCAAATTAATAGTGTTTAGACAAGATATCATTTCTGTACCTTGTACTATGAATAACTACTACAAAGACAACAGTAGGCAATGCATTAACTATTGTACTGTACTACTACTCTGTTTTGAAACTATCTCATTGCTACTTCTTTCTCAGTAAAATTGTATTTAAAAAGAAAGAAAGCAGCTTTACTCATTGACACACTTGAAATATTAACTCTTTCTGGCTTTTATTCTCCTCATCTGAAACACTGGAAAAAAAATAGTCATTTCTAACCACTACTCCTGTCCCACCAAGACCTTTTTATCCCTCCATGCTATGTGACCCTTCACTTGGTACCTACTTACCTGTGGCTAACAGCTCCTGACTTTTTCAAGTATAAAGGATGAAGTTATTGGTCTTGGTTGCTTGACTGTAGTGTTGTCTTAAAATACATTCCAACAGAGATTTTTAGAGCTACAAAAGAGTTATGATTAATTTGTGACATTTCACTAGGGTAAGAGAGAGTGAAGTTCCAATATGAAGTTGTGAATCTCATTTCTACATATGCCAAGTAGAGCACAAGGAACCTATAATAAGGCCTTTATTATGACACCAATTCTATTATGAGGCCTACACTTGGATGAAGACTGTGAATTTCCAAAACAAATGGTAATCATATTATGAAATAAGAAGCAATATGCTTTGTTAGCTAACCGAATAGGGATGGTTGAACAATGAATGTGTCAAAGTACATAATGAAATGAAAGAACAGAGTTGATACCAACACTTGAACCCCTTTGACAATTTATATTTTATTTCACTCTCACCCAGGGTCTGTAGATCCTTTTATCTGTGGTTATGTCAAAGCCCTCAATTATCCTTTAATTAAAAATACTTAAGTTCTGGCCAGATAGCTCAGCAGACTACAGCACCTGTTTAAGCAGAACGCAGTGGCTGGGGTGCAGTCCCCTGGCCTGTTGTGCCTGCCCCATCCTTGGGGCTCACTGAGACTGATTGATTGAGACTGGGTGTATTGGCATGCACCTATAATCCCAGTGCTTGGAACTCTGAAAACAGGAGAATCACTATGAGTCTGATCTATATAGTGAGACCCTGTAGATCCTGTAGATCCTGTAGACCCTGTGTTAAAAATACATAGAAAAAATATTTAAATGGTCCAGTGAGGTGGATTAGTGAACTAAGCACCTGCTTAAGCAAGTGCAGGGACTGGAAATAGATCTCCTGTACCATATGCTATACTAGCCCTGTACCCAGGTGCACTGAGCCAGTTTTGGTGCATAGTGGTACATGCATGTAATATCTGCACTGGAGAGGCTGAAAGCCAGAGGACCACTACAAGTCCAAGCTCCATAGTGAGACCCTGTACCAAATACATAAAAATAATAATGATAATAAAACAAGATAAAAATAATTAAATTAAAAGAAAAGATGAAAAATATAAGTAGTTGCATGTGACTCAGAAAAATTTTCTGAAATCATGAAAGTCACTCTATAGTTTGAGACAGGCAAAGCAAGACATTTAAGCAAGTCTGATGAGAGAGTCATGAAGAGTGTACCAGCAGCTGGCCAGAGTATTTAGAATAAGAAACACAGTATAAATGTTTTGGAGAGAGATGGTGTAAATAGGGCACTAATATGACTAGGTCAGGAATTCAATAATGTGTGCATCTTAGCTTGGTTCACTCTTATAAGATTCCCGAGGTATACATGAAGATTACTTGTAAAGAAAGTAAAATGACATTTTCTTGGTAAGAGGAACTTGAGATCCAAATGCCAAGACAAATCTAAATTAGAACTCAGGTAACTTTGCTTCAATTAAACTTTGCATACTTTTCTCCTTACTTAAGCCAACACTTAAACTTTTTCATGTTATTTTTAGTTTCTCTACAGTAATTAAATGTGTATATTTATTAGGAAAGAAAGATAATAAGATCCAGAGAGTCAAGTTAATCTATTTCTTAGACATCCTAGTAAGAGCTACTAATATTCTTATAAAATCAAAAAAATTTGTCCCTGTTCTACAGAAAAAGGAGGCAGAGACAACATGTATAAAAGAGAATTTGTTCACAACAGGAAATGCAGAACTGCTTTTGGAAAATGAGACAGGAGTGGGGTAGATGGAGCTCTTAAGCCCATTCCTATTTCAACAATGATGAAGAAAAAAATGAGAGCATGCTCTTTTATAATTATGATCATTAAATATTCCACCTCTTAAAGAAGGAGCCTAATGCTTATCATTGGGAATTTAACTTCAACCAACTTCTTTGCAGAAGAAAAGGAAAAAGAGGAAATAAAAAGTATTAATTAGCTTTAGAAAACTCATACAAATTAAGTTCCAAAAGATAATGATCACTTAAAAACATTTAAAATTTTTAGGGAAAAAAAAAGCATTTGACCAAAAATAACTATGGCCTAAATGTTTAGTTTTAATTCATTCTCAAAACTAGCAAGTGTATGTATAGTGCTTGGGGGGGGGGTCTTAAAAATGGCAGAGTGCTGAGTGTCAGGTACTCAGCTTCCCTAGAGCAAAGTGCCAACAGCCTGGAATCAAAGCTTAGAGAAAAATCCAAGGGATTCCAAGCCACAAGAGATCCACAAGGGAACTGATAGAAGAGAAGAAGAAAAAAGGATTCCCTGTGACAAGAGGAGTAGCTCACTGCCACACACCTGAGACCCCACTGTGAAGCTTGAGCAGCGGTGGAAAGGACATGGAGGACCTGGAGTCAGAGAAGGCAACTTTGCCCTTTTCTGTGAGACTGAGACCTGGTCTTGTTGGACCACAAGAGTGTCGTGCAGTTGGAGGGAATGATGCAAACAGGACCCACTTTCCTGAGTTAGCCATAACACAGGCATCAATTGGAGAATGCTACAGGTATGCGAAGTTGTAGCTGCTGGGTTGGGGTCAGTATTTTATTTCATAGTGTTCCAGGCTTGAACCCCTGCAGAACAACACCAGGGTCTTTCAATGCCAATACTATAGGATGAAATGAGGGAAAGACCATCCAGTCACTGTAGATAGCTGGTAGTTGAACAGCATACTGAGGGTAACTCAGTTGAGAAGTAGGAGCTGGGGCCCAGACTCCATTCCAGTGAACACCAAAAGCCAATCTGCACCCTACCTACAAAGGATGAGAAGTTGCCCCCTGCTCTGGGACTGGCTGGACAAGCAAGCAAGAGGACTTAGCTGGTGACAGGACAAGGGTACCTCCTGCACCCCTCCCTCAACCTTGTGATCAGCAGGAGAATATCTGCTGGAGATATCTCTTTGTTGGCTGAGAATAAGGACATTCCCTTCAACCTGCAACCAACTTGTTTAAGAGGAATGTGGCTAAGATCAGCCCCACACTCAACAGTAATTCTACGAAGACCTGGTGATATTATACAGTAAAAATTCTGGCTCTGATGGAGAAACTATACCAGTCTTGGAGTGCCAGAGGATTAGGTTTTTCTATTTTTATTTATTTATTGTTTTAGTGTTGAATCCTATTGCTTGCTTTGTTTCCTCCATCCTGCCTGTCTCTTCTCAACAGTCTTTCCATGTTCTCTGATATTTACAGGCAAATGAACACTGTTTCTCATCTTTCTGTTTAGCTTCAAAATTCTCTTGCTTTCCCCTTAATTCTTTCTCTCCTGCCCCTTCTCCAGTTTTCCAATGTTTGGGTGATCATCCATTGACTTGCAGACTTGCCCCTACTATATTTCTTTTCAGTTATTGCTGTTTTGTTTTCTATGCCTATTAAATTCCCCCTTCCTACAGGATAAAATCACCCTACCAAGCAGAAACCCATGCATACAAATTTCTGTGTGTTTTTTGTATTATTTCATAATATAGCTCTTGTTTATATGATTAGAGATTCCAAATTAGCAGTTACCACAGATTATAAGTTTCTAGGTTGTGCCTTTTGATACTGCTATTATTGATCAAACTACTTTAGCCAAGATGCCACACTTGCTCTAATCAATGGGTCACCTTGGTGTGATGACCTTGTGATAGTCTGGGGTCACAATCATCCCTACAGCCAGTACCAAAGAATTATATGCTGTGTTAAATAGATAAAACACCTCATCCCTAAAAAAAGTGGGAAGATAGGATCTTGGGAAAGAAACAAAAACCAACACCCTGTTATACCTAGAAGCCATTTCAGAGGAATACACATTTCCTAGGGAAGCTTTAATACCAGTAATAAAGATACATAACAAGAAAAGTACAAACAACAATACAGAAAACAAAATAAATTTTAAGAATAGAAAAAGGCAAAACACAGAAATGAATGCAATCCTGGCTTTCTAACCCACCAAGAGCAAACCCAGAGATAGAGGAAATCACAAGCCACCCACCAGAATTTACTGGAAGGCCAGTAGAAGAAATTTAAAAAAAAATACATATAAATAAAGCTGTAGAAAATATCAATACAAAATAATCTCGTATGTTAAAAAAGTGATAATGAACATAATGAAGCACCTGCTCAGAAAATGTAGAGTAGAGATAAATTTTAAAAAGTAAATAGGGGCTAGGGAGATAGCTCAGTAGAATATGCACTTGCCTGGCAAGCGCAAGGGCCTGAGTTCAATCTCTGGTTCTGAAAAAA
>NW_004524658.1:4225619-4228011 GCF_000260255.1 Octodon degus
CAGCATGGCTTTACTTCTTATATTTCGTTTTTATACTTTTCTTCTGGATGGTTAAGACCAAGGTAAAGCATGACATATGCAACAACAGTTGTAGGTTTTGGTCTGTTAAGGTCTGTGAAATCTGCTCAGAATTTATCCTGAGATCCTGTACCTCAGATTGTAGAACCTTTGTCAGTGTCAGCCATGTGGATGAGTCACAGTTATTGCTTGGCCAATGTGGTCTCTGTGAAAGCCTGAGAGAGTGTCTTCTCCCCATGTGACTCTCCTTAGGCACACTTTACATCATGGATCACATTCCTCTTTGGCCCCATAATCTCCTTGATCAGAAAATTTGGGACAATACTGAGTTACATGACGTTACAGTACAAATTCTCAGATGTCCTGAGTCTTAATTGACCTTAAAGACTAGGGCCAAAATTTTGGCTTTCCTTCCAGCCCTCCTTTTTCTCTAATTTTGGTCTGCAGACTTAGGCTGTTAACCATCCAGAAGACAAGCTTATTTTTATTACCATACAACTTAGGCTGTTAAGCTTAACCTCACTATCTGTCTGCATATCAAACATCTTAGGCATAATATGGAACAGGTATTTTTCATCAAGTATTGATATGTTGAACTTTAAGTCCCTACAGAATATGATAAAAAACAATTAAAAATTATAATATATTTAAAAATAGGCATAAAGAATTACATAATTCTTATGTTTGCACATGAATCAAAAAATCTCACCATATACAACCTTGAAGCAGGACAGACCCACAACATTCCTTTTCTTATTTCTTGCTTTCATTCACCACTCCCTTCTTCTTGAACAACCATCTACCCAAGAGGCATCATAGCAGCAAAAGGTATGTCATGATAAGCAGCCCATATTCAGAACACCAGAATGACAGGCACTTCAAGCATGAAACTACTATTACAAATTACCATGTGCAGTGCAGTAGCTTAGTTCATAGGTATCAGTATGTATAGTTAGTCAGGGTGAGAATCTTTCCAATTTACTGCTAGATTAAAAAATATTCTGAAGAATCTCAGAATTATTGCCTTGCCCATCTTCTACATATTACTGTATGGCTTGAGTTATTCATGTTTTCTAGCTCTTCTCCTTTCCCTCTCTTGATTAGTTAGTCCCTGAGATCCTGCTTTCATTTCACTTGTATTACACCTTTCTATTTGTATTTCTTCTTTTGAGTTATTATACTAGGGAGAATATACAATATTTACACATGTGTGTCTGGCTTATTTCACTCATGAGTATATGTTCAAGTGGCATCCACTTCAATTATATTGCTTCGAGTTTATCATTCTTAATAGCTGAATAATACTCCACTGTATAGAAATACCACATCTTTCTCAATCATTCCTCAGGTGATAGGCATCTTGGTTGTTTCCAAGATTTGGCTATCACAAATTGTGCTGCTATAAACATAGGCTCACATATATCACTATGATATGATGTTTTCAGATCCTCTGGGAAAATTCCCAGTAGAGGAATAGCTGGTTGAAATGGGATTTACACTCCAACATTTCTTAGAAGTCTCCATACTGATTTCCATAAGGGTTGCACCAGTCTACATTCCCACCAGCAGTGGAGAAGTGTTCCTTTTTCCCCACAACCTCTCCAACATTTGTTGTTGGGTGATTTCTTCATGATAGCCATTCTTTCTGGGGTGAGATGATATCTCAATGTTGTTTTAATTTGCATTTTGTGGATGGCTAGTTATGTGGAGCATTTTTTCATATATTTATTCGCTTGTTTAATTTCTTCCTCTGAGAACTGTGTGTTCATCTCAGATGCCCATTACTGGATTGGGTCTTCAAATTTTGGTTCCCTACTGTTTTTTAGTTCTTTATAAATTCTAGAGAGCAGACCTTTGTCTGAGTACTTATTTATCATGATTTTTCCAAATTTGTGGGTTTCCCTTTCACTTTGTTGGTAATTTCTTTTGACATGAAAAAACTTCTCATTAAGAGCAAGACCCAGTTGTTAATTCTTTCAACTTTTTTCCATGCTATTTGATTTCTGTCCATGAACACTTTGCCTACCCCTATGGCTTCAAGAGTTCCTCACACTTTCTCTTCCAGGAGATTTAGTTTCTCTGCTTTAATGTTTAGATCTTTAATCCATTTTGACCTTAGTTTAGTGCATGGTGATAGACCGGGGTCAAGTTTTAGTTTTTGGCATGTAGAGAGCCAGTTTTTCCAGCACCATTTGTTAAAGAGGCTATCTTTCTTCCAGTGAGTATGTTTGGCCCCTTTGTCAAAAGGGCTGAGTGTGTTTGTAGGGGATTCAGAGTCGTCTAATCTATTCCATTGATCTTCAGGTCTATTTTGTTGCCAGTACCATGCTGATTTTATCACAGTAGCCTTGTAGTATAATTTCAAGTCAGGAAT
>NW_004524658.1:4228111-4278213 GCF_000260255.1 Octodon degus
TGAAGAAGTTTTAGTCAAATCAATGCATTTCAATTGCTGGTACCAAAAAAAAAAAAAAAAAAAAAAAAAAGACTAAAATAAAAGAAAATAAAATAGGAGTGAGAACTTCAGCCACACTCTCGGGACTCCTCCAGACCCAGCCAAAGCTGTGGGAGAGCTTCAGTGCTTCCCTGCACCCACTGGATGTCTCCAGACCAAGCCCAGGCTTGGCATACAGGCCTGGGGTGAAACTCTGCAGCTGAAGTCCCTACAGAGGGACTAGGGGCCAGAACCATCCAGGATTCTGCTAATCCAGGAGCAGAACATCTTGCCAGAGGGGCACAACAGGTTCACTTGCAAGGACTGAAGCAGGAAGGAACTGAGCATAGCAGCCAGACCCAAGTCAGGCACAACTGGATGAACTCAAACTTAGTAGATCTGCACCCAAATTTCAGTAGGTGCTAAGGTTATAACTGCACCAAGCCCCACTCCAAAGGTCAGAGGACAGTGCTATACAAAATGACAAGGGAAGGAGAAAAATGCAATCTCAGACCCTGAGCCCACCCAAAACAAGTGCAGAGGACACTAGCACAGAAGAAACTGGGAATCATACAGCTAAAATGTCTTAATCAATAGTGTCTGAAGTAAAGAACCAACTGCAGAAAGGTATAGAGGAACTCACATCAGAAATAACCTCTGAAATAAAAAAGGAAACTTCTGCTTTAACAGCATCTGAGGTCGAGAATCAAATGCAGAAACATATAGAGAAAATCCTCGGGCTGGGGTGATGGCTCAGTAGAATAAGTGCTTCCCTGGCAAGAACAAGGTCCTGAATTCAATCCCCCGTTCTGGAAAAAAAAAAAAAGAAAAAAAAAAAAGGAGAGAGAACATCCTCTCTGTAGTAAAAGAATTAATAACTGCTTCTGAAGAAGACACTGATTAAAAAATAGAGGAGAATAGAAAAACAATGAATTCCTTGAATGAGGAATACAAGGAAGAAATAGATTGCATGAAGCAGAGTCAAAGAGATATAGAGGAACTTGAAATCTCAATCACAAGCTTGCAAAACCATTTGAGTGAAAGTGAAGATAGAGTTTCAGGTCTTGAAGATGCTGGTGCAGCTAGTGAAAAGGTAAGAAAAGATCTCTTAAAAACAACTAGGATGCAGGAAAAAATAATTCATCACCTGCAAGAGGATGTAAAGATGAACAATGTGAGACTAATAGGCATCCATGAGAAAAAAGAAGTCAATACAAATGATAGAAAAAGAATATGGGCAGAAGTAATAGCAGGGATAAAAAATAGATACTCATGGAAAAATAATGAAAATCATGTATGCCCAACAAAGCAAAGAAATAAAATCTATGAAATAAATTCAAATACATAACCAAGAATTTAAAAATTACATTGAAAGTGAAATTCCAAAATCATATTAATGATAGTAAAGACAGAATATGAGACCTAGAAGTCTGGATTGTAGTTAGTGAACACATTAAAAAAATTCTAACAATAACAAAGGACCATTAAAAATATCCAACAACTGCAAGACAAAGCAAAGAAAACAACATAATTGATTGGAATCAATAAAAATGCAAAGCTCAGAAAAGCAAATAAACCCTGCTCAGTGAAGTAATAGCAGAAATAGAGTGCATGGAAACAGAATTTGACATACAGTTAAGTGAGGCATATAGTACTCTAATTAGTCAGAACAAAGTAGCCCTATGTAAGGAATACAATAATCAAGATTCTCGAAATTCAGCACAAGAACAAAATATTAAAAGCTATTAGAAAAATAATAAACAAATCACCAATAAAGATAAGCCAATCAGAGTCACAATAGCCTTATCAAAACAAGTCCTTTTGGAGGGGACAGCTTGATATGAAGTATGTCAAGCCCTAAAGGAAAACAATTTCTACCCTAAATATATGTATCTTGCAAAATTATCTTCCACAATTAATAGAGAAATGAAATACTTCTATGGCAAAGAAAAACTGAAGAAATTCATGAGCTAGATCATGCTTTAGGGTTTTGCAAAAGGAACAATACAGGGCACATTTCATAAGATTATTTTATAATGAATCACCCTAAGAATCATATACAAAGAGGGCAGGAAGTCTGTCCACACAACAAAGACCAACAGCTCCAATTGAAGGCCTGGATCACACAGTAATGTCCCTCATGAGTCCAGTTGAAAATTGAGAGCCCATAATAATGCCTCCGAGAAGTCCAGTTGTAGGCTTAGAGGCCATGACAATGTCTCATGCAGGCTTACTTCATGGATCTGCACTGGGAAGGCCCCAAGGTCGGTACTGGAAGTTAGAAAGACTGTACCAGTGAGATAAACAGTCTGTGCCAGCAGACTGAGAAATCTGAGCTAGAGCCAGGAAGCCACACTCAACCTAAGAACCACAGCTCCCCAGAAAAGAACTGCAGCCATTGTCAGCAACAGTGAGGTCCTGAGCTTCTGTGAGGAAGAGGAAATCTGAGTTGCCATTGGGAAAACCAATGCAATTAGCTGCTCCAGGAGACTGAGTTGTGCATCATCTTCCCCTCTGGAGCCAGGAAGTGATACTCAAGATGAAGACCACAGGCATCCCCAAAGTGAACCATGGCCATTCTCAGCAACAATGAGGTCCCAGCTCTTCCTCTGACAAGAAGAGTCAAGTTCAACACAAAAGCCAGAATGACAATGTCCCTCACCAGAATAGCCCAAGATAACCAGCAGCTGTCCACAGCTCCCCAACAGCTTCTATTGCTTTCTTAACAGCCTCTGTTTTAACTACCTTCTGCAGTTCTGCCTCCAATGCTTCTTGCAATAATCCTCAGGTGGGCCTAGCACCACATTGCTTCAGTTCAGCTGAGGGTTCCAAGTTGACCACCGGTTGTCCATCCATGACACCAATCTAAAGAGCTCTACAAGGAGTTATAAAACATATTTTAGAAAGAAAAAACAAACTCCACAATACCAAGATCCACCACACAGAGGAAACAACTGAATAGAAGAGAAAAACAAGGAACCATCAACAGGAAAGTTATGCGACAAAGACAAGCCAATACAGAACAGTTATAACCATCAACATAAATGGTATCAATTCACCAATCCAAAGAGATAGACTGAAAGAATGGATCAAGAGGAAAGATAGACCACAGGCTGTGCTAGCCCTGACCCCAGGAATGCTGAGCCAGCCTCTATGACCAAGACCAGGCCTGGTAGTGCACACCTGTAATCCCAGTGCTGGGTAAAAATAGGAAAATAGGAGGATCACTATGAGTCCAAGTTGCATAATGAACCTCTACCAAACACATTAAAAACTATATATATACTTTATAATATATATTTTTAGGACAGGGTCTACAAGGTCTATAGGGTCTCACTATATAGATCAGAGTCATAGTGATTCTCCTGTTTGTAGCCACACAAACACTAGGATTACATGCACATGCCACCACGCCCAGTCTCTATTGCCATCTCAGTGTACCCCAGGGGCAGGACCAGCATGGCACCCTGGGGATCAAACACTAGCCATTGCACTCTGCCTAAGCAGGCACTTTAGTCCACTGAGCTCCTTGGCTCACCCTATTTTTTTCTTTTTTTTAACAGAAGAAAGTTAGAACAATATGGTGCAGGAAGGAAACAAATCTGCCCCCAAAACAATTCATAAGCACATCTTCTTTATCCATTCTTTGATCATAGATTGAAAGTGAAACAATGCAAACAAATACTACATGAGACCAGAATCCATACAAAAAAGTACACGGAAATTAAATAAAACCCTATAAAAAAAAAAAAAAAAGAAAAGGAAAAAATCATAAGTATATATTCAATTCACAGACAATGTGAATATCAAGCCAAGACATCAAAAGGGATAAAAAGGCCATTACATGCTTTTTAAGAGAAAAGATACAAGAAAAACAGGTAGAGATTGTAAATATTGATGTGTCAAATACAGTGGCACCTATAGGTAGAAAATAATTATTAATAGAAAAAATCAAGTGAGAACTAACACAAATGTAATGGGGGACCCCAAGGCTCCACTGTCACAACTAGATCAACTACACAAAAAATTAACATAGAAATATCACAACTGAATCAAACTTGTGATCAAACAGACTTAGTAGCTGTCTATGGAGTGCTCCACATAACATAAAAATATGCCACAACATCAACAGCACATGAGCTAGTCTCTGAAATAGAACATGTACTACCCCGCAGAACATACTTAAGTAAACGCAAAGAATTGAAATTATTCTACACATAGTATCTGACCATAGTGCAATGAAATTGGAAATCAATGGCAAAGGAAACCACAAAATCTTTATAAGTACATGGAAATTAAATAAAACCCTACTGAACAACCAATGATCACAAGTGAAATTAAAGAGCAAATTAAAGAGAATCTACAATGAATGATAGTACCAACATAACCTACTGCAATTAATGGGGTGAAATGAGAGAGATAACAAAAGGAAAATTATCAACAGAGAATTCTTACATCAGGAAAACAAATTCAAATGAAAACCCAATGTTGAACCTCAGACTTGTAGAAAAAGAACAAATCAAGCTAAAACTTATACACAAAACGAAATTATAAATATCAGAGCAGAAATTAATGTAATTGAGACTAGGTAGGCAATATAAAAGAGAAATTAATCTAAGTGTTGGTTCTTTTAAAGATTAAATACAATTGGCAGACCCTTATCCAACTTTATCAAAAAGGGAAATAAAAGATGCAAATTCATGCACTTTAGAATGAAAATGGTGAAATCACAATGAATCCTGCAGAAATCCAGAAAATCATTAGTGTCTTCTTTAAGAACCTTTACTCTCATAAGATAGAAAACACAGAAGAAATCTGTAGATTCCTAGACAAATTTGAATTACAAAGTTGAATCAGAAAGATAGAAAAATTCTAAATCACCTGATACAAATTAATGAAATTGAAAATCCAACTAAAATCAATCAATCAATCAATCAATCAATCAATCAGTCTCAGATCTTAATGGATTCACTGTTGAATTCTAAAATAAATTTAGCAATGATCGAATGCATTACTCAACAATTCCTTTAATGAAATTCGAAGGGCAACAATACTCTCAAAGCCATTTTTAGAAGCAAGTGGGATCATGATAACAAAACCACAGAAAGACCCAACCAAAAGAGAAAACTACAGGCCAATCTTGGTAGTGAGCATAGGTGCTAAAATCCTCAAGTACTGGGAAGCAGAATGCAGAAAATCATCAAGAAGATATTAAATCATGATCAAGTTGGATTCATCCCATGGGTGGTTCAACATATGCAAATCGATAAAAGTGATGCTCCATATTAACAGAATCAAGGGAAAAAAACTATGGTCATCTCAATAGATGCAGAAAAAACAATGGACAAAGTCTAATACTCACTTATGATAAAAACCCTACAGAAAATTCAAGTAGATGGTCTTTATCTCAACCTAATAAATGACACTAATGACAAATCAACAGACCACATAATACTAAATGGTCAAAACCTGACAGCTATCTTTATAGTGTCAAGAACAAGAAAAGGGAATCCATTATCACCACTGTCATTCAATAAAGTTTTCGAAATATCCACTAGAGAAATTAGAAAAGAGAAAGAAATAAAAATAAAAAGAAATTAAATTATCTTTATTTGTATGTTATTGTAAATATGTGACCACCCAAAATACACAAAAAGACTTCTGGATTTAGTAACCAGATTCAGTACATAGCTGAATAAAAGTCAGGACTCAAAAATCAAAAGCAAGACTCAACCTTACAGGTCCTAGACTGGCAGTCACGCCTGGGCTTCCAGAATCTTAACCAGGTTTCAGGCCATTATCACAGGTCAACAAGGCAACAGACATTAGGAAAGGTAACAGAGGACTCAGACAGTTTCATCCACCCTGGAGTATACAGATCCAGCCCCTGGCCCCAAACAACACTTTCAGAACTAGGTATTTTGGAGGCCTGACCTGTCCATGCTTTACCCAGTCTTATTAAAACAATTCTGAAAAAGAGAAAGAAAGAAAGAAAGAAAGAAAGAAAGAAAGAAAGAAAGAAAGAAAGAAAGAAAGAAAGGAAGGAAGAAAGACAGAAGAAACTCAAAAGTATTCTTAAGCTCACTGAGAGAGAAATTAGTAACACCACACCTTTCACAATAGTATTGAAAAAAAAATGAAATACTTAGGAATCAGTCCAACAAAGGAAGTAAAGAAAATCTCTACATAGAAAACTACAGTATTGTGAAAAAGGAGTCGAACAGGGTATCAGAAAATGAAAAGATGTCATTTATTCTTGGGTAGAAAGAACCAACATAGGAAAAATGGCCATACTCTCAAAATTGTTATACAGATTTAATGCAATATTGATCAAAATGCCACTAGCAGGTCTCACAGATCTAGAGAAAACATTCCTAAAATTCATCTGGAACAAGAAGAGACCTAGAATATCAATCCTGGGCAACAAAGGCAAAATAGGCGTCATCATTATCCCTGACATGAAATTATATTACAGAGCTGTTGTGATAAAAAAAGCATGGTACTGGCAAAAAAAAAAAAAAAAAAAAAAAACACAGGATGAACAAAACAGATTACAAGAGACAGAAACATCTTTGATCAACAGACCAAATACTTTTAGTGGAAAAAAAGAAAGCCTCATTAACACAGGGTGCTGGAAAAACTGGCTTTCCACATGCCAAAAATTAAAACTAGATTCATTTATATCACCATGCATTAAAATAAAATCAAAATGTGCCACAGATCTAAATATAAAACAGAAACAAAAAATCTATTGGAAGAGATTATAGACAGAACTCTTGAAGATAGGTGTAGATAAAGACTTCATGAACAAAGCCCTGACTATGGGGAAATACTACAAAGATTCAATAACTGTGATCTCATCTTCTTAGAAAATTTTGTGCAGCAAAAGAAATCACCTAGAGTGAAAAATAACCCACAGAATGGGAAAAACTTTTATCCAGATTTTCTTCAGAAAAAAAGGACTAACATCTAGAATAAATGAAGAATTGAAAAAAACACACCCTTTAAATTTGAAGATGCAGTATAAAAATGGCCATCTGAAATAGATCTCAGAAGAAGTACAAATGGCAAATAAATACATAAAAAGGTGTTTGACACCACTGATCATTTGGGAGATGCAAATTAAAACAACACTGAGATTCCAAAATGACCGTGAAAACAATGGCTATTATCAATGAATCAGACAATAACAAATGCTGAGGAAAAGCAACCTTCACCACTATTGGTAGGAGTGTATGTATACTGGGACAAACATTGCGGAAATCAGAGTGGAGATTCCTCAAAAAACTAGGATTAAAGGTTCCATTTGACCCTTATATCCCCCTCTTGATATCTTCCAAAAGAATTAAAAAGTATTTACCACAGTGATATATATGCATGCATATCTATAGCAGCTCAGTTTGTAATAGCTAAAACGTGGAAACAAACCAAATGCCCATTAACTGACAAATGGAGAAAAAAGATGTACTATTCTATACAGCCGAGTACCACACATCTAGGAAGAAGGATGAACTTCACATATTTGTAGGTGAATGCATTGGCCTTAAGATGCATAGTCCTAAGTAAAATAAATCAGACACATATGGGTAAGTACCACATTGTCTCTCTGGTGAGAGAAATTGAAAGTGTAAACAAGAAATAAAGTTTATAACAAATATTATGAAAGAGGAAATAATTGTTCAAAATGGTAATAGAGAGGAATGGAGGGGAAAGAAAACAATGAGAAAAAAAAAAGATAAAATGGAAACAAAGCTTTGTAAATAAGGAAGGGTAATGACGTTGGAGAGGGGAGACCCTTTTCTCTATTTTCCCATTTGTAACCACTTCATGGGTTTGAGTTTAAAAAAACAAATGAGATGCACAAGTACAGATTTCCTATGATGAATGTGATCATTATGCATATCTAAAATTCACCAATAAATTCGATTTAAAAAATAGAAAATATTGTAAAAAACAATAATTGGGCTTAGACATAGTCTTGTTATCATAAGAAGGAACTGAAGCCTAAGAAGTAAACTTTGTTCCTCTGTACATCATAGGATGATAGCTTTTGTTTGTCAGTTGTCTTAGGGTAGCATTTCTTAAATAGAATTATCTATCAGATGGATGATAAATGCAAAGTTAAGCTTTTTAATATATGTGAGGTGTAGATATATGATGGATGTTGCTTTGAATTATAAAATGAAGGAATGACTCATTTATCAAGCATTTTGAGAATGAATATTAAAAATTGTTTTCTGAGTCCCCTTTCAGAGGTTTCACTATACTCATACAGATATGGGAGCTTACAAGTTAGAAAATACTGTGAATGGAGAATAACGTCTTCTATAAGTCATTTGCCAATGTACTAAACTCCTCTTACAAATTTTGAGTACTCCATTGACACAAGGATGTTAGAGTGTGATAAAACTGGCTAAGGAATTAGATGTGACCTGTCAGTGACACACTCTCAGGACACATGCTCAGAACATGCACGTTGGCTTCTCATGAGAACTGGAGCAGGCTTCTTACAGAATGGCCTAGATCCCACAACCTCAGTCTAAGAAGTGGGTGGCGCGAGAGCACAGTCCACAGTGAGTTTTTGTCACTGTGCTTTCTTGCATGGTGCCTCATCCTCCTGCTGCAGTTTGTACTCCATTTATTTCTTTGACTTCACTCTACAGAGCCTGTTCCCTGTTAACATTTGCACTAATCTTGACCAATTCTTTCATCAGGAGAGAAAAGACATAGACACCACCTCCAAAAGGACACACCAGCACCCAGACTCAGTAACTCAGTAACATATTTGGCTTAGCCAGCCAGGAGTCCAACTAAGGCACTTTAGGCACGTTTTGTTTGATTTTTTTCTGTCTAAAATGCCATGATTGTTTTTTCCCTCCACCCCTCTGTCTTCTCTGGGCTGGAGAATTTATGAGACATTTCTCATAGTATCAGGAATTGTGTACTGCTTTTCCCACCAGGTGCTAATGGGGAGTGGAACACAGGGCCTGGTTTTTTGTTTATTTGTTTGTTTGCTTGCTTTTGTTATTTTCCTCTTAGGGGGTAAGAGGCTGGCAGGCCCACCTCACCATTATCTCATTCTTTTGTTTCTTTTTCCCATTCGTGACTCTTTTCTCTATTTTTCTCATTTGCAACCACTCCATGGGTTGGAGTTATATAGCCACAGAGCCTGTTATTATGCCCTTTTGTCCTTGTGTCTCTAATTTGCTGTGATATTGTGCTACTATATTGGGAATTTGATAGCCTGGATGAGTATCTGCCTACACCAGGTCACTCCTTTTTGTGTTCAAAGTCTCATCTGTGCTTTTCCTCTTTCAGGGCATTATTTTGCCTGAGTTAGTTCACCTCTTCACCATGGTGTAAATGCAAGAGGTATGTTTCTCCAGTGGGCGTATTTAGGTTAAGTAAAACTGTCAAGCAGATTAACATGTCTAAGGGAGTCTGGGCTGTGGGGAGTGACTACACCTTGGTCTCTTGGAAGCTGGAAGGGCTAAGTGGAGATGTCGTGTTGGTGGGCCTTAATATGGAGGCCAAAAGCCTTCAGTAGGATTTTCTTCTGTGCTTTCATGAGATGCTGGCTACATCCCAGCTTCACACACAGATATCTTTCTAGTAAATAATTGAGTCTCATAAAGGATGCTTTGTGGGGCTCCTGGGGTCTCCTTCTTGTGCTTTGGGCACCTTTGTAAGAACCTAGGATCTACTTGTCTCTCTCTACAAACTCACAAATAAGCCAAGCAAACTGCATAAGCCATGCTCTGCAGATTCTACTGGGCCTTAACCTTGATTAATGTGAAAGGTTTGATTTTTCCACTTGAAAAATCGAACAGTTTACCTACCACTACAATATAATTTGGCTTCAGTATTAACTAGGAAATCATAAGGGATATGTATGGAATGGTAATTTAAATTATGAGAATATTTTTTAATTAAATTGTTTTAGCTTTGAACAGAAAATGGAGTAAAATCCCTCATGTTCTGGATTTGTGACCTATGTCACAAGAAAAACCCAGAAACTATGACATTTAGTGTAGTTCCTGAGGAGGAGAGAGATATCTTTGATGATCCTGCACTCAGATCCCCACCTGTATCTTAAGGGCATATGAGTTTTTATCCTTTGTTTAATGAAGAAACTTCAGATGGGTCCCCAGGCACCTATGACTCAGTCGTTGGACATCATGTTTTCTCTGTGTTCAACCATCAAGATCTGGCAAAACAATCAAAAGTACAAAGCTAAAATTATAGCTGCTGCAATTGGCACTGCATTTAACTTGCCCAGGTCATTTAAGGGAACACCCATGGGCAATCATGGTTCCAGGTTTAAGTGCAAGAAGTCTGAATACTGGACATACAACTATAGCCACCGTCTGGACCCTGTTCCAAGTATGACACAGCCAATGTGTTTGATTCATGGCTCTAGAGGATTGATTGTCTCAGTTCCCAGAGAGGAGCTAAGCCAGCCCAAACCCTCAGTTTTTGCTCTGAAGTTGTCTAAGGGAACCTATAAAGCCTCAGTCCATGGACACCATTAACTTTGAGGAACTCTGAGTAACCCTGCATGGCATGAGTGAGCTAATTTAAATCTATTTGGATTTATTTCTCCAGAAGGCCCTAGATCTATAGCCACTTTTGGGGTTGAGGGGATCTATAATTTAGATTTCTTACTGCTGCTCTCTTGTGTCACTTTTTATTTTTATTTTTTTGCATTTGCTACATGGTCTACAGGGACTACAGAGTCTCACTACATAGATCGGACCAGTACTGGTCTTCTTATTTTCAGCCTCCCAAGTGCTAGGATTGCAGGCTTGCAACACCACACCAATCTCAATCACCATCTCAGTGCGCCCTATAGGTGGAGTTGGCATGACACACCAGGGATCGAACCCCAGCCATTACGCTCTGCCTAAGCAAGCACTTTAGTCTGCTGAACTATTCTTGTGTCACTGTGAAGGACAAATGTTTAACCATGATTTTGTAATTGTCCCACTGCCCAGCTCCATTGCTAGGAAGAGATTTCTTAGCAAAATTGGGGGAACTTCTCAAATTATTGTAAAAGTCAAACAGACTTTACCTGTTTGGGACTATAGTAGGTCTCTCTGACCTAATTAGCCAACAGCTGCGTCCTGTCATGTAGTATAATAAAATATCTGATACAAAAATATCCTCTTTTCTTCTGCATATCACAAAAGAAAGATTGCTTTGTGTGTCTTGATCTAAAGGTTAGGATAATAATCCTGTCCACTGGCATACTTTTCAGATGTATAGTATGGCCATCCTGCCCGAGGGCAATAGCAGCTATAGTTACAGTAATAAAGAAAAAACTTTAGGACAGAAACTAGAAGTCTTGACTCCTTATCAGATCAAAGCAATTCTTGAGAATCAAGGTTACTAGTGGTTTACAAGGAATGGCTTGTCAAAATCACTATATGGTCTTGGATACCACTGAAGTTATTATAATAACTCGTGCTATACTTAATCCTGCCTCTTTGATCACTATGGGGCCAGAAGTTAGACACTCATGTAAACAAGTGATTTCCCAGACCTATGCCAACAGGCAAAACATCTCTGACCTGCCTCTGTGATCCTGAGGAGGCGTGATTCACTGATGAAAGTAGCTTTGTCCAAGAAGCACAACAAAAGGGAGGTTTTATAGATGTCAGTTCACCACAGGTCATTGAAACAAGACCTCTTACCCCAGGGACCTCTATTCAAAAGGCAATGCTAATAGCTCTCACTCTAGTATTAATATTAGGAGAAAGAAAAATGCTAAATAGCCATTTAGACTCCAATTATGCCTTTGTGGAACTACATTTCCATGCATCCACCTGGAAATTAGGAGCTTGCTGACTAATAAGCGATCGATTATAAGGCATGTGGAGGAAATTGCCCAACTGCTAAGGGCAATCCTTCATTCCTGTAACAGGAAGCCCAAATGTCCAATAAAAACTCACCTGAAACCTTCTATTTTTCCTATTTTGAAGTCTTTCCATTCTCTCCCTGGCCTCAGGTCCTTGGCAAAATGCAAGTGATGATGTTTGACTCCCTACATAGAAAGCATATTAGTCGGGCTTTAACTGTTAATACAAACATGAAAAAAATCAGCTTTTCATAAGAAAGGGCTTTATTTTGTCTCAGCTTTGGAGGTTCAGCCTCTAACTGTTTGGTCCTGATGCTTGCAGCCTGAAGCAACACCTGATGTCAGATCACACATAAGGCAATGCCCACCATATCACAGGAGAAGGAACAGGAAAAAGAAGAGACTAGAGCCCATGGCAGAGCTCCCCCCAGTGGCTTCACAACTTCTCGCTAAATGTTAGTTTCTGAATATAGCCACAAAGCTGAGGACCCAACCAAGGTCTACACAGACTTCTGTGTGTCATTCCAGAGCCCAGCTCTAGTGGCACACTCTAAGTCAGTTCCTTGTGTGTTTCTCATTTTGTGAGTCTTCACTTATTTCCTTATCTGCCTGTCACTGAAATAAATAATTAAGATACATCCCCAAGGGAGGAAGTGAGAAGTAGGGAAGAGCTCAGACACAAAGAGGTGAAAGACACCTTTTTACTTCTGCATCGCAATCCTTCATCTTTATTTAAGAGGCAAGCTGCATCTCCCTGAAACAAAGTTCCTTTTATTTTATATGACACAGAGCAACATATAGACTAAAGTATTTTCTTTTTTTTTTCATGGGTGGTTCTGGTCATCTCAATTTTTGTAGTTGTTTTGAATTGTCAGTCACTTAGTTGACCACATAATGATTTTTGTTTCCTCAATAATAAAAATAACAATAATGACTTGGAGTACAGGAACCATGATTCACATGGAACAGTTTCAGATTCTCTATTAGATTACTTTAAGGTCAGTGTGAGTCAGACAAACCTGTTCTTAATGTAATGGTAACAAGGACTCTCCACCCTGTTTCTCCGCTATTTCTTCTCCTCCCAGGTCTCTTTTGCCAAGAAATCTTACACATCTCCACCTCCACTCTTGATAAGCAAGTCTCAGCCAGGCTCTCAGTAACTTCAGAGCAAAAATAATCTCGCATAGTTTCCTTTGGATTTGTTCTTCCTAAATATACAATTTAATAAGATGCTCTCCATTAATTAAAAAAAAGAGTAGATGTTAGAAATTAGTCACTTTATTTAGCCTGGCACTTGAAGATCACTGAACCAATAAAGGACTTTCTCAGAGATGCAAATCATCATGGACATCTGACAGCAGAAAACCTGCCAGAGAAGCCCAACAATCTGAGGTTCAGTGTCTTCCGGGAAATTTAAAGTTTAAAAACAATTGTTTTGGATCTGGGAATGAGAAATTGTTATAGCTCTGTGAGCTAAGAATGAGTTTTACTTTTAGAAATTCAAAAGAAGAATGATGATTTCTTACATGCAAAAGCCTAGGAAAATCAAATTCAGTGTCAATATATAAATCTTTATTAGAATGCAACTTCACTCATGTCCACAGCTGCTTTCATGCAACTGAATAATTGACATCATGATCAAATGGCCCATATAGCCTAAAACATTTTACTAAGTGAACCTACAGAAGAAAAAAAGTCAACTATTAATGAAGCATGATGCTTAACGTCAACAATAAATGTTGCAATAAGTGCTAAAGTTTCACTTTTCCCATGGCATGTTTTCACTCACATGGTCTATCCAACAGGTATGGAAACCCAATGGCGATTCTTCTTAGTCCTTAAGTCCTCCCAAGTCAGCCTCATCAGGGATATCTCATTACAAGAAAATGTCATGAGCAAAGGATTTTTCTACTTTGGGTGTGAACATTATAGTCACTTCACTAAAAATCAAAACACTTGGAGACATTTTCTGGCACTCTGACATTGCTGACTTGGCTGTGGTTTTCAATGTTTGCTATGCATAAAATTGTCTAGAAAGTTTGATAAAATTATAAATTCTCAAAACAAATCTCTGGGTATCAGATCAACATCTCTGGCTTGAGCATTGAGAATTAAGCATTTCTTTCCATAAGCATTCTGGGTTTTTCTGACTCTGATAGTTTGAAGGATACTTTTTTTGAGAAACAATGATTTACAGGAATGAATGAATATATATACATATATATATATATATATATATATATATATATATATATATATGCAGTCTTGTTATCAGAGAAAAGGTCAGTACACTTTAAACATTTTTTGGTTTAAAAGCTGAGTTCCCTAAAAATTTTATGCTTTTCCACTGAATAGGGCTTCATTAAATTTGTCTAAGGCATATAATCTTGAATTAGTAAGCAAAAGGCAGAAAACGTTTTGAAAGTATGAATCTAAAAAACTCAGTTGGATGAATGGGTGACTGAAATAGGCTACGATTTTAAGATTCTGAAGCCACTCTAATTAGAGTTACTTCCTAAGGTCAGAATGCATCTTTCCTTTAGTTATCTAAGATTTTGTTGTAATTTAGCCATTTCAACCAAATATTTCTGAATGCTTTTAGGTTTTCTTTATAAAAATAAAAAAAAAAGTTGGTCAAGTTATTTGTGACATTACCTACAATTTGACCAAAGCCTACCCAGTGGACCATACACTGTTCTCTCCTAAGTCTTTTTATTTCTATTTTAAGTAGTATTTCTGTAAATTTGGTAGACCAGGGACTTTCTGTGTATTTTCTACCAGAAGTCTTTCATATGAAAAGTGAAAATTTTAATAAAAAATATCAACTCCCAAAAAGAAATATAAGCCTTGAAATACTTACCTTTTCTCACTTCTCTATATTTCTAATTATATTTAATTTTCTAAAAATATTAGTAGCATAAGAACCTTTTCAAGATATCTTTTAGTAGAAAGCCTGTTAGTAAGACTACATATATCATATCATTCACTTGATTGTATATCATTTCACTATGGAAATAAATGACATTAATAAACAGACATCCTCCCTTTCTGATGACTGTTTGCTAGTACCAGCTGAAATTCTCCATTTATTTTGCATTTTTCAATGGGCTTTTTAATAACTCTCCACAATAAAAACATTTTAGTTCAAATTCTTTTTATTCACACCAGGCAATTGTATAAGATATTTGAGTACCTATTTTCAGTTCTAGATAAGAATCACTAGACAGAGATTTTAGAGTTATTTTGTCACTAAAGTCCTAAGTAGGCAAAGGATCCTCCACAGCCCTCCAGTACTGGAGCCCATGAACCTGATGTCGTAACATGAGAAGGAGCTCCTCTGTTCAGCAAGAAGTGCTTTCAACATTTCACCAGTCCTACCCAGGAGAGGGAGTGTCCTTTTGCCTCCTTTCTTTAATCCAGAATGCCTGAGAGATATGATGAAGTCTTCCTGGAAAGTGGGGCACATTGGTCATCTTTAGGAGGCCAGTTTGTTCTGAGTCACTTCTGAAGAAGCAGAAGTTTTATGGCAGAGGGCAGCTGTTTATTATTTTGCTCAACTTATTTATTTATTTGCTTCATGTGTGCTTTTCCCACTTTATAGCATCTGCCTTCTGAGTGGTTTCCAGAAATTAAAAAAAAGAAGTTCACAGATTGAATGCACATGGAGAGACCGAGTCCTTATCCAAGACCACACCAGCTGCCCCACCCTGGGACCCGAGTCCACACCCTGACGGTCCACCTTTTTCCCAGGGATCCCAGGGAGCTGCTTATGCCCAAAGGAATTGACTAAGGGAGTAAAATATATTTGGGTTTCCTTCTTGACTTAAAAAGGAAATACTTGGCCCTCTAAAATTTAAGGCCACATGGGCAAGATATGCATGTAGCTAGGAGCCAAATAACATTTACTCTCCGTTGTTCATTTTATGTTTTAGAAAATCCAAATCACTTTTAATTATTTTTATTTTATGGTAACAGGAAGAGGGGAAAATAAGATTTTTGTTTTTAGAAATGCATTCCCCTGAATCTCATTTTTCATTTATTGTATTTCCACTTATCATGATGTTTCCCCAAATGCCAAGCACTTCCAATCTGCTTTTTACCCAAGAGAGCAATCTAATCAAATTACTCATATAAGGAGATTATATTGTGACTTCACAGCCCATGTATATGTGCTGTTTTCAAAAGGCTCATACTGTAAAGAATGAAGAAATGACTGCAAATTAGACAAAATTTGATATCTCTTTAAGATAAAATGTGTTTGTACATAACCCATTCCATTTGTTAAGTTTAAGTTCTGCTTGGCTCAAAACAAGGTTGTACAGCTATCAGCAGTTTGTGAAGCAGGTCCAGATAGAGAAAATGAGGCATTTGTGCATAATGGAGTAGTACTCTGTCACAAAGAAGGATATACTTGGTGTTGGAGTTATTTGTAGAAAAATAGATGTACCTTGAGACCATAATGCTAAGTGAAATATACGGGACGTATCACATGATTTCCCTTACATGAGAATCCTATAATATGAAGGAAGAGAAAAACTAAAACATAGACAGTGGGAAGCAGGGAGACAGATCATGTACACCTAAGAGAGTAAGAAGTGGAGGGAGAGGAGATGGAGTGCAAGGAAGGATGCATAAAAGAATTAAGATGTGATATGCTCACGTACAATTCAATTCCTCACTGCAAATATCATCATTATGTACTCCAAATATATACTAATAAAATTGAAAAACAAAACAAAAGGCTGAAGCCTGTAAGACTCAGCTTGTTAAGGTTATAGATTGCTTGAAATTACTGGCATAAAAGATTTAATCTTTAATGTTGATGGGATAGACACAAATTTAAAGACTTCAAACAAGTTTAAGTCAGTAGCCAGTCGAGCTATCTCACTGATGATGCATCGTATCCCTCTCCTCTGTCTCTGTGGTGATGTGTAGCAACCGCCGGCTCCTTTCTGCTCTGTTTAGTATTGTGTTCAGTATGCCAGGGTCTAGACATCAGGACTGGAAGCCACTCCCTTTGAGAGGTTTGATTTTTACCAATAGGAGTCCTCCTGTCATAAAAACTTTAAGCTTGTCACTATTCCCAACCTAGGATCTGTACCTTTCATTCCCAGTTGGGTTCTTCTTCCCTTCTAGAGTGACAGCATATCCAGTGTGAGGCCGTGACAGCACAGACTCCTAAGTCTCCTACGCAGGAAAATCAGAATATGAAATCTCAGCACCTGCAGGCCACTGGGCCCGATTGTTTGATATTTTCATCTACTGTTACCCTGTCATATATCTAACCGGCTGTATTCTGCTTGGTAGAAGAAACGAATGCCAAGAGGACAACTGATGCTATTATAGGCTTCTAATAATCATTACAGGTATGAAATGAAACTGTTAATGGATGACTCCCAGATAAGGCAAAATATTCCCTTCTGAAATAGGATCTTAAAAGTGAATTCTTTCCAGGTAGAAATACTGAAACTACAGAAGGTTAAATTAAATTCACTAGGACCATAAAGTCACTACAAATGAAGCAAGGATTTGGCTAAGGCTTCCTGATTCCAGAGCTAGTGCACTTTCTATTATGAGTTTTATTTTGTTCACTTATTACAATTCTAAGTTTTTTCTGAAAAGTAGATTGTACAGTATGGGATGGTGTTTTGCTGAATTTCCAAACTTATCAGAAGCATTCCTTATAGACTTTATAGATCATAGATGCCTGCTTAGGGAAACGGAAAGAGGGCTGGTCACATGCTTGAAGATTTTATTTACATAAATAAAGCAAAATACACCAAACTTATTTTTAACAGTTCCTCTCCTTTTTCTTGTATTTAAACAATGCATATTTGAAAGGACTTTCCATAGAATAATCTCTGTTTTCTAATTTTTTAGTTATTCCCATAACTCGTACTAGTTCTAGTTTTTGTAATTATTTATCTAGCACCAAATTCCCTTTTCATAGAGTATAAGTGGCTCTCCGTTTGGTTAAAGTATAAAGGTCAACATGTGATCATCCTGCTACCTCACCCTTTGCCTCCAAATCATACCATCACAAAAAAATTGAAGAAATTTGATGTTCATGATGATGGGACATAGAGTAGTTAGGGTACCAGTAGGAGAGATAACAGAATGATTTTTTTCTGTAAGACTGTCCATGTTAAGTATACCCAGGAATTGTTCTCAAACCTGATTAAAATACTACAGTTCACCTAGGTTTTACTTTTAATTTAACAGAAGGAAGTGATTCCATTTGATTGAGCTTACAATGTTGGCTAGATTTAGGCATGGACTAAAACAGACCCAGACCCTTGCCCCACTGGGTGGAGAGAGGCACATTTGAGAACAATTTAGAAAAAAAAAAACATTTGAAAAAAGATTTGAGAGGTAAGAGTTAAGTTTAAACGACACAAGTTTTCTTTATTCTGTGTGGATTTTAATTCATCATTTTAAATAGCTAACATTAAAGAAAGAAAAGTAATTCACAAATTATTAAGCTCTACTTATCAGGGAAGACCATGAAAACAGATATAAAATTTGCAAGACAAATAAATACATTATTGTTGCTGAATAATTTCTGTAATGGATAGACTATGTCTCTTTGAGGGTGTAACATTAAAATACTAATTACAGTAGAACATTTTTAATTTCTTTCTGGTGGAGTTTAATAGTTCCTGTTGCTTGCAGAAGGAAATTTTTGTAAATGTAAATATGTTTTCTTCCCATAGAAATAAGCAAAAGCCAGCAACGCACCCATCCTCTCCCTTGACTCGGCCTTAAGTCTGCCTGCTGGCCATGAGTGTCCATCTGCAAATGCCACAGGTTTGCTGTCTGCCACCCACCCCAGCGCTGGGATGCAGGCCACACATATGCTCATCTTTCTTCTTCTTTTAATGAATTAGAACTGAGTAACAGATAAAGAATTTATTTTCCAGGGGATGAAAACAAGGATATCTGCTTTCAAATAGTCCTTCTACCTGTGAATAAAAGAAGGCATGCCTTTCTTCTTGCCCAGCATAAACACTATTGTTTCCAAATACAAAATGTCCAGGACAAACAGATATCTCCCTGTTGCTCCTTCCCCGCGCTGGGGCTGCTTCTCGAATGTTTTCTGCAGGAACAATTCCAAGAACTAAACAAGCAGAGTTGGGTCTCAAATTTTTCTAGCAAAAGCACCCCAGGAAGCAAAAATTTACAAGCATTAAGTAAAGAAAAAAATAAGAAAAGACAATAGAACAACTTCTTAAAATGTATTTTAAGTTGTACAATTTGAAGGGGAAGTAGTATATCAGATATTATTATTATATTATATTATTATATTATTCTATCTCTCAAGTCATTTCTCATTAGTAAATTTTCAGATTATAGAGTTAATCTACTCACATTAGTACTAAAGTTATTAAAATACAGCAGCTAAAAATACTTGGAACTACTGAGAAGCTTTCATTTCCTTTTTTTTTTTTAAGCAATGAAGACCTTTTACTTAGAATGGATTATGTATTAAACTTTTTTCCATGTCTTTGCTAGTTCAGAGAACCTTTGTGCCAAATGTTTTGTGACCATTAGTGCCTTTGATTATAGATTACACCACCATTTGATTTATTTTTTTCTCATGGGCAACATATTTCTTTCATTGAGCAACATTCTGAAACTTGGAAATCCAACCTGTGTTTTTAGTCTTAGGAAAAAAACATTCATACAGTAAATCCTCCCCAGTTGGACTTGGTATTCCTTCAATTCTTATATGGTTGATTTCAGGCCAGGTTTAATTATGCAGTCACCCTTAACTCAAAGAGGACAGACGAATACAAAAGCACTTTTCATTGCTTGCATTTAATACAGTGGCAGTTTTTTTCAAAGAAGAGGGAAGAAATTAGGAAATGTCACTATTTAGTAATGAAATAATAATCTTCATAAGAGGATCACCACGACTCCAAACTGTATAGTGTGACCCTGCAACAACCAAATACATTAATAATAATAATAATCTTTAGATATAAATCTAGAGGACAACAATGACATTTTTATATAAACTGGAGATCATTTAAACTGTCAGTTTGGGTAGACCCTCTTATTTACCAATATGCTGCAAGAAAAGACACATTTTAAAGTCTTTTTTTAATCAGGAAATAAAGCTCAGTCACCTGACCAGCATATTGTATGATTACAACAAAATGAACAACAACCAAAAAGTCAAGTACCTTCACACCACGTCTAAATGCATTTTTTTCTCCTCCATTAAATTGTGATCATTTTAAACAGTTTCCAAGGAAATGTGCTTTTACACATTCTGAATTGCTCGTCTAGTCCTTTTCCTATATTGCATTGCTCACATCCCTTTCTGGAGGAAATTCCCTCTCACAAATGCCGTGTCACTGGGATGTGTGTATATTTATGTAACCCTGGTGGTTCTGTTTCTTCTAAGGCAAACTCCACTGCACTGTTTCCTGAACTGAATTCTGTGGTCTCCATTAATATTAATTTTACATTCACAAAAGGCAAAATGCACTCAAATCTCCCAGGCCTTTTCCACAGAATCTTTATAGCTGACAAGCTCTATTCTGATTTAGGGGTTTACAAGAGTCCTTGAATTTCCTGGAAAATTCAGCAATGTAATGAATTGGTCGAATGCTTGCAGGACAACTGTTCTCTTCCATATTGCTGTGTATTTTCTCTCTATTAATGATCCAGAACAAGGATAAATCAGAGATCCTTAGCTCTGGCTAGAAGAAATGTATTCTTCAAATAAACAAGTAGGAAAGTTGAGTACTCCCAAGAGCTGAGACCCCCAGGATTGTCTGGCACATTTGAATGACCCAGAAAGGTTATGCAGACTTCTTGTCTTACACAAGCCTAGGAGGTACGCTGGGAACAACAAGGACAGGGCTGGCAGTCCCGGCAGGCTTGCTATGCACCCCAGAGGTTGCCCTCCAGGTGATAATGTGCTGGAACCTCACGTATCACAATGCCTATAACCAGCAGGATCGAGGCCACAATTTGTGATCTATGGGTCTTATGGTGACATGAACCGGGTGTCTGCTCCTTGCTATACGTGAGCTTGCAGAGAAGGGTGAGGGGTTCTCAGTGAATGACTAGTTAATTCCACTTTCTCCTCCGTAGACTGTGACAGAAAGTATGTGTTTATACATATCTGAGCACTACTCAGACCTTAAAGTAAATTGTAAGACCACTTACCCTTAAGCAATATCTATATATCAAAGTGTTCATGGGTTTAAGGAACATGACTGCTAGATTTCCTTTCTCTTTGCTACAAGTTTGACTATCAACTCTAGCCCCATGTATTTTAAGAGTTTTCTAAATGACTCACTTACTAGAGATGTGAGTAAAACAGGACATTCTATAGGAAAAAGCTTAAAATATGCTTGTCTTAATTATTGTCTAAACATACACCATTTTTGTTTTTACAGAAGTTACTTAAACATTTATGAAGGATTCTTGTTGTTGCTCTGTACCAAATTTCTTAGAAATCCTTTCTTTAAAGTATTAGACTGATGTCTTTATTTTCTGAAAATTTGTGATCTCAATACTGAAAGATTTCTCCTGAATCCTTTTTCATTACTCATATATAGTTGATCATGTTAAGAGGCTTGGAACTATTTGGCTCAGGTTCCATGTCTCATGATTTCATGCATGGCAGCACAAAAACCAATTATTATGGTATTTTGTTAAAAATAATTCTCATTTGATTTCAGGATTGGGTGGAGCCCAGGGTGTGCCTCTTTTGGTTCCTGGTAGAACCAGCTTTTTTCATAATCTATTTATTCGATATACACAAGGACAAAAGTCCTGAGTACTAACATAGTGATTATTTGGGGCAATTGCAACTTTGGTTTTAATCTGTTTGGAGGCAGACTCAGAAGGGAAACTGGATTTTTAAGGCATCCTGTAAAATTACCTGTGAAGGGATTAGGGTTTCAGAGCAGGGTAGAAGAAATAAGGCTGATGCTGTTCACCTGACCTTACGCCTATGATTTCATGGAGCCCCAGTAATGCCTCACTGACCTTTAGCCCATTTCTTGTGAAGACCGTCAGAACAAGCAAGAGCCATAATGAATGAGGCCTGAAAGACCAATCACTGTGGAGATGGTTAGTATTAGAGTCAAGGTTTTGGTTACCACTGGACAAAAGAAGAAGGCTTTGGACATGAACCAGTAACTTTTCTTTTTTATTCCTCCTAACCAACAACATACTGTATAGATAGAAAGCATTGTGGGGGCTGGTGAGATGGCTCAGTGGTCTAAAGCACCTACTTAGAACAAGCTTAGCAAAGCCCAGGGACCACGGTTCAATCCCCCAGCACCACATGCCAGCCAGCCCGCCCCCTGGTGGGCTGAGCTGGCCACACACACACACACACACACACACACACACACACACACACATTAAAAAAAAAAAAGAAAGCATTGTTTCTCTGCTTTTCACAATGCACTATTATAGAGGAATATATGTCTAAGTACTTAGATACTTTCACACATATATGAAGCAGGGGGCCTGCCCCTTAGCTCAGCTCTTTAAGTGGCTGCTTCAACAAAGCAGTCAGGCTCAGGTTGCTGTGGTTCTATCCCCACAACTCAAGCCAGCCAAACCTGCCCTGAAGGTATTCGGAGAAAAAAAAATCCCACAAATACATGAAGCAGAATTACAACACTTAAAATGTGTAAAATTGGAAAGTAGCTGTGTTTAGGATGACAATTTCATATGGACTACACTATTTATTCATCTGAAAGGTGAGATAGCCTAATTTATTTATTGCATTTATAGTCTTTTTCTTTGTTGTTCATACTTCCTCCCCTTCAAATGGTAGCACAACTGGGAAATACTATGGTGCAATGTGTATCTTTAAATGAGGCTTCAGTAATGGCTCCTGAACCTCCTGTCAGGAAATCCCATAGAGTGGATATGGATCAGCAACTTTTCCAAATAAAATCGCTAGCCTCTCCAGAGGAGGCAAAATGTCCTCGGTCTCTACCCGAATGGAGTGCAGCTTCTTTTCACCTGTCTTCCCCCTTATCCCTAACTGGAAACTGATTGGTAGGGGGCAGTCTGAGTGCTTATCTATCTCTTTATTATTTAGGGCAATCACTACATCTCAAAGCCCAGGTCATTATGTACACAAGTATTCATAAATTATCTGTTATTATACTTTAATTTTTTAGCTCCTTAATTTGATAAGAGATGGAAAAAAATCTTTTAAGGGGATTGAATTTCATATATTTCTCTTTCCCTCAATGTATCTCTGGCTAAAGTCCTAAAGAATACTGGAATAGTCAAAATACATAAGCTAGGAATAAGAGAAAAAGAGCAGAATCTTGGCTAACCCACTACTGTAATAATCTATCAGTATTTAAAAATATATTCCATATTTATAACTTTGTGATGAGAAACTTTATCCTATACTTTGAGTGCTTTCTTACATATTTAAACAAAATCTAGCATGTCATTTGTTAAAAATAGTGAGAGTCCAATAAATAAAAATCTCTTCCAAGTGCATTCAAACCCTCTTCCTCTCTCCCCCCCTGACTCACAGACACACACTTCCCCAGTACATTTGTGTACAACATCCATTAGCGCAGTTCCACATTTGCAAGCACCACTATATCTGACCCCTCATTCATGAAAGCCCCTGCTGCTTAGCCTTAAGCTATTGGGCTCCTGTCCTTTCCCACTGAACACACTGGGGTGGATTTGGGTGTCTTGCCCTCATTTACAATCTGAACAAAAGAAAATCCAGCCAAGAAAGCAGCTGGCACCATAAAAACAGTAAAAAACTCTAGCTGGCATCTCTGGTTGCCACCGACTAGCCAAATATCCACAGGGAATGGTGCCAATATAGATTTCTGGAACAAAACAACAAAATAGATTTTTGTCAATAAACATTGATTTGACAAGAAGTCAGACAAATCCATCCATACCAAGTGACACGTCCATACAGAGAGTTCCAACACTATGAGTACATTACGGGCAAATTGAAAACCTGCCTAAGCTGGATTCATGCATGGCACATGCTCTAGAGGTCTTCATCTGCCAAAGAGAGTTATATGTTAGGTGCTAATGTTACACGCTGATCCTGCAGCGAGTTGACAACATAAACCATGGACACTTACGAAGCAATCACATACCGTCACTCTGGGTGGCATTCTCTCTCTTCATGCCCGTAGTGCAATGAAAGTAACATACATTGGAGTACAGCTTTGTATGCAAAGCTATATATATATACAAATTTTTGGAACAATGTTGATACTCTATATGATTTTATTCTTTGATTATTTTATTTAAGCAGACTCACTGTCATAATTTTAATATTTTAAGCTACTGGTGTAACCACTGACATTGATTATGACCCATGAATAGGACATGATAGTGATTTTAAATATTTGATTCAGAGTGATACAAATTTCTTCATCCTCCACAATCCACCGCGATCTTCCTTTCCAACTTGGGCCCTGCAGAATGGCCCCAGCAAAGAAGGGTGGGGAGAAGAAGAAAGGCCATTCTGCCGTCAACGAGGTGGTGACCTGACAATATGCAATCAGCATTCCCAAGGGCACCCACAGAATGTGCTTCAAGAAGTGCCCCCCTCAGGCACTTAAGGAGATCCGGAAGTTTGCCATGAAGGAGATGGGGACTCCAGACATGCGCGTCAACACGAGGCTCAACAAAGCTGTCTGGGCCAAAGATATAAGGGCTGTTCCATATTGTATCCAGGTACAGCTGTCCAGAAAATGGAATGAAGATGAAGACTCACCAAACAAGCTGTATACTTTGGTAACCTACATTCCTGTTACCATGTTCAAAAATCTCCAGACAACGAATGTGGATAAGAACCAACTTTCAAATAAAGTTACAGAACTGAAAAAAAATGTTTTCTTCATCCTTCAGGATTTCCTTATGTTTCCTACTAGGCTTTTGTGGTTCAGTGGGGGTCCCTTTATGCTAATAACATCCTCCAAGTGTGTAGCTCAAGAAAAAGAGCTCATTAAATTTAACCTACCTACCATATCTATGACAATAACTTTATTCTGAGGTGTATTCTTAAAGACCAATTCAAAACTTGTACCAACATTCCTTAGTACCAAATTACTTAAACTAATATATAAATATTCTAGAATTAACTTAACTGAAGGATTAAATGAAAATATTGGTAAGCAATGTAGAAATGTTATATCAGGTGAGCTATTATCTCCTCTTTATAGGGAAAATTCTATTTGAGCACCCCCTCAATTTAGATATACAGGCAGTGGGCAGGTCATGAGAAGCCCAGGTTTGCAATTGTTATGAGATAAGCAGACCACTCAGAACAGCCTCTCTTTCTCTTTATATATTTTCTGTGGGAAGATCTGGCTCCTTGATACCAGGAATAAGCATCTAAGTCTGGCCTCGACTGACCGTGTGCCATGGCCCTCGCTGCTCCACCAACAGTAACTCCAGCCTGGGGACTTGGCCACCCTGGGCAATGACAGCCATCCCTGAGGCAAGGGCTAATTTACCTAGGCAAAAGATACACTTGTTTTGGTGCAACATCACACTATAACTCTCATGCAAAGTTGACCTAGTTAAACCTACCTAGCGAAATCTTATAGGACTCCAAAATAGACATCTTAAGGCTAGTTAGCATTCTGGTCTTTTTGAGCCTCATACTGAAATCACTTTCCAGACCACCCAGTTAGTAGAGTCAACTCATTAAAAAAAAAAATCAACCAATTTTAATTAGGTTTGCAGTATTGCAAAGAAAAATGTCCTGGCTATCACTGTGTTCAAATATGTTTAAACATTGTGAAGGTTCTAGTCATTTCACTCCCTTGTGTATTTCTTTAGCAATAATTTGTCTCTTAAATAATTGTGTAACTCTGAGTCAGTCACCACATCCCTCTGCTGTTGATGTATTTTACAGATAAATCAAAGTGTTAAATATATTTTTATTGTATTGTCACATCATTCATTTTTCTGGAGCTTGTGAGTGATAAGTGTAATTTCTTGTTAACCTGTATAGATATAGTCACATCTGAACTAGTGCTCACTTTTAATAAGGCTGCAAGTGTCCATCCTGGTGACTTAAGTACAATTATTTCTTGCAAAGTGCATGCTGAAGAAGTGTTTTTATACCATTAATATATTACCTATCTGTGTGTATTTATGGTCCTCCACTTGGTTAGAAATTTGGTTTCTTAACTAGTTTTATTTTTCACAGGAGAAAACTGAAATAAATGACTGACAATTATTTGTCAAAGATCAAAAAGTTGAACTGTTCAGTTAGCACATACAGGGAACAGAACTTGGAGCCAAGGGAGAAGGCAGAAATGAAGCTGGGGAGATGATCAGCCAGTGGGAGCCCTGAAGGGAGGATTGAAACAACCTCCAGGGTTTGGGATGTTCTAGCCTTAAACCCTGGTTGATGACTAGGCACTCACGTGAGAACAAGCCGCTTGATACTGGGCAGGTATTAACCAAAGAAGGGGCATAATAATAGAATTATGTAAGAATTCATTAAGTCACACATAATTTCATTTATTTCATTATCAGAAGGGTCAAGCCTAGATTTTATTTTGCTTAGTGATTGTATCAACTATTCTGTTGATCAGCTTACAAACTGTCTCTTTTCCACATTCTTTCTTCAACAATCACAGAAACAGAGCCAGCTACTTCGGTGGTTTGTAGAACTTTAGCTCATCTGTTAAAAGAACCACTGGGTTTTTTAAATGTCTGGTCAGCCAAATGATGAAATTAGGAACAGAGTGTCCCTTTTCATGTTGAATCAAAGCTATGAGCATCAATGTAAAATTTCAAAAAGAATGAAAAATACAAATATAAATTAGCCCAACATGAAATTCAAGATAACATACATAATTTTAGAAATCAGAAAACTTACCTTCTCCTAAATTATTTTATGATATTCTGTAATTTTCCAACAGACTTTATAATTCTTTTGTTTCTCTCTTTTATTTTAGGCACACATAAGCAGAAAAGATACAAGGAGCTGGTGTTCATACTCATGTGGTAATTTAGATTTATAGAAATAAGTTACCACATATACAAAAATATTGCATAAAACAAGAATATATTTCCCATTGCCCAATATTGTCAGGAATGAAACAGTCTATACCGTTCAATATGTAAAATAATAATAATTTGTTGTCTCTTGAAAAAAAAAACCTTTTCTCTTCCACAAATTCATTAATATTAGTCATTCATTATTTTATTCAGTAAAGATATTTCTGGAATACAGTGTGAAAAATATTTTGCAAGCCCTTAATTATTCTTTTGTGGCCAAAAGAACTATTGTATCAAAACACTGTCATAAAAGGAAAATACACTGTGTAAATGCAATTTGAAGGCTTATAGTAAATAAAATGACTTTCCGTCCATCATGTCTTTTCCTTTGGTGGATCTGAACATTAGATCTAGGTTTGCTTTTAAGTATTTGGCACCTTGAAAGTCACTTAATGTTCTGACCTTCAATTTTCACATTTGTAGATAGATAAAAGTGAACTTAATGCAAATGAGGTTAGGTTCATTATGTGGTTTAAATTATTTCTGTTTTACAGTGCTAGTTCTTTTCAAAGAACTGTATTCTTTAAGCATGTAGATTGTCTTTGGTTTTGCTACATCCTTGAACAATCATAACAAAGAGTGCTCAGTAAGTACTTGATGAGGTGACTTGAGTTGGATTATCTGAAGTCATTCACAATTTTGAAAATGGAATAGAGTTTAAAGGAGTTAGTAGACTCTACTATTTTCCCTCCTTGTGTTGCAAGTTATTCAAATTGATTTGAATTAAACTGCTAGGTCACAATAACAGTTTAAGGCAGCAGGAAGAGCTGATTGAAATAAAAACTATAAAATTATATCATTGGGTAAATCTTAGGGAATCCACAGTCATGACTCTTCTCCCCTATACTGGGAAATTTTCTAGGAAAGACAAATGTCTTTCATGAAGGATGGTCTTAGGCCAATGGACTTCCATTTACATTTGTGCTTTGAGTCTCACCTCTCCTGGTAGACAGTATGATTTCTATTATGTAGGTTTAGGTGTGCAAAATAGTTCCACGGTTAGGCTGAGGAAGGAAGGCTACTTGGGAATGCAAGTTTCCTGACCAGACTTCCTAACCTGCTATGAGTAACCTTCCCTTCCTCCCTCCCTCCCTCCCTCCCTCCCTCTCTCCTTCCCTCCCTCCCTTCCTTCCTTTCTTCCCTCCTTCCTTCCTTCCTTTCTCTCTCTTTCTCTCTCTCAAATTGCCAGATGAAAGAGCCTTAAAATTCCCTGTGGAAAGTAGCAAGCCTTGTATTCTTAAGATGGAGCTGAACGAATTGGCAAGAATTTTGACAGTTGGCCAATTTAGTAATGGGCACACTGATGAACAGATATCAAAGGTAGTTATGTCAGCAATGTGTCAAAGATTAAAACTTTCACATCTCTTTCTGTTTCCTTGGCACGGTGCACGACCTTTCTTTAGAATGAGGTTGCACATATCACAAAGACGGAGGGTCTGTATTTCTAATCTTGAGTAGATATGGAGCAATGTCTACCTAGGTATGTCTATTTGTCTTTAAATAATTTCTGTTAGGCGATCACACAGAGCCAAGCTGGTAACAGAATGCAGCCTCTCAGTGACCTAAATCTTTCACTTTATTAGCCCATAGACAGCTATCGCTCTAAGTTTTCAATTTCCTCTTCCTCTCACTATCTCCTTCGGCAAAGAGTAATGACCATGAAGAGGCTGTCAAATTTTGTATAAAAGTAGGCTTTTTAAATAAATTCAATTGTTTCATAATGTACCATCACTGTTAATTCATTCATGCACATGTATTTAGATAGATAAATGAACTCAAGTTATTTCAAATTTTTTAGGTTGAAGCAAAATATTCCTTAAAATATCAGAGTCATAGATCCAGAGAATATTAACTATTAAAGTCATCCAACTATCAAAATATTAATTGCACTGGAAAGCATCTTCAAAAATTAGGAAATTTCAGAGAAAATTTTGGAACTTCAGACTACTGCTACATTGAGTCCAATTTCTAAATGGAGTATGTGAGATTTCACTAAACAATTTTTCTGTCTTTGGCATATATTTTTGCTGTAGCAGTGGATATTCCATTTGTGACTATTAAATAAAATGATGAAAACTTGAATGGGAATGCAAAGAAATCAAAGCAAAAAATTACAAAGAGTACACAAGTTTAAAAATGAAGAAAGTGGAGATGGAAGCATTGTGATGTTGTGGTACTATTTGGGTTGAATTATTTAAGGAGGAGAATATTTGATAAGGAAAACGAGATGCTCCTCACACAGTGACTGTCTCAGGTACTTTTCTCTCATTGCTGAGGAAAAATACTTGACACCCAAACTTAAGGAAGGAAAGGTTTCTTCAGCTCACAGTTAACGGAGGTTTCAGTTCATAATCAGCTGGCTCCAACGTGGATCGGCAAAAGGCAGAGGGCAACCATTCATGGTGGCTGAAACAGTAAACAGGAAGAGCCAAAAGAACGAGCAGTATAAGAGAGGCAAAGAGAGAGACAGAGAGAGGAGAGAGAGAGAGAGAGAGAGAGAGAGAGAGAGAGAGAGAGAGACAGATGACAGACAGACAGACAGACAGACAGACAGAGATAGATAGAGACAGAGATGGATAAAGAGATAGAGACAGAGACAGAGAAAGAGAAAGAGAGGCAGAGAGAGAGAGAGAGAGAGAGAGAGAGAGAGACAGAGAGAGAGACAGAGAGAGAGACAGAGAGAGAGAGAGAGAAGGAGAGACAGACACAGAGACAGAGATGGATAAAGAGATAGAGACAGAGACAGAGAAAGAGAGGCAGAGAGAGAGAAAGAGAGAGAGAGAGAGAGAGAGAGAGAGAGAGAGAGAAAGAGAGAGAGAGAGAGAGCCTCTCTCCTTCCTAACATTCAGGCTATGCATCCCAGGGAGAACGTAGCATTCATACCCATAGTGCCAGCAGCACTCACACTCATAACCCTAGTACTGGACCATGAACTAACCACAAGAAGCCTGCTGCCCCCGTGACCATGTGAAGCTTTGTGGGAACAACTGGACACAAAACGTAACAAAGTCTGTTGCTGTATTTTAAGATTTCTGTGGAGCTGCTGGTATCTGTGCAAAGTCTATGCATATTTTTTAAAATTTTATTTATTTATTTATGTGTGTGTGTGTGTGTGGCCAGCTCAGCCCACCAGGGGGCCAGGCTGGCTGGCATGTGGTGCTGGGGGATTGAACCCAGGTCCCTGGGCTTTGCTAAGCTTGTTCTAAGTAGGTGCTTTAGACCACTGAGCCATCTCACCAGCCCTAGTCTATGCATATTAAATAGCATGACTATAAACAAAATTGGCTACCACTTTATTTTGTTTAATGTAATTACATTGCCAAATATTAAAGGAGAAATTTATTTGCCAAAATATGTGAGCCAGCAAGTTTTGAATTTACTTCTTTGGAGTTTTCTTTCTTCTTCATTTTTTTTTTTATTCCTAATTTAAGTTTTGACATTATTCAAATTAAAGTAGGAAGGACTGAGGAGATAGCTCAGAGGTCTCAATGCTCGTCTGACACACCCAAGGACCTGGGTTCAATCACTGGTACTGCATGCCAGGCAGGCCCTGAATCCCAGGTATGCCCAGCCAGCCACTGAAATAGGCGTGGTGGTACATGCCTGTAATCCCAGGAGTGAGGAGGCTGAGACAAGAGGATCACTGAGTCTGAGCTGCATAGTGAGATCCTATGCTAAATAAATTAATACATAAATAAAAGAAGGAAAAAATTCTAGAACAAAAAACAAAACAAAAAAATACATTGCAGTAGGGAAAAGGCAGATATTTATTTAGTTTATTACTAGGATTAACTACAGTCACTTCTTTGAGCCTATTTCTATGTAAGCTTTATACAGAGAATCATTTAATACATATTTATCATTGCAAGCTGTGCTAAAAGATCAGCTAGTACCTTCATAGCATCTCAAAAGGTCCATCAAAAGAAAGACATTCTCATTCTGATTAAAGACAAGTAGAATGAATGAGACCAAAGAAGTTTTAGTAATATTTAAACTGTGATAGACCCATATGAGAAGGAAAGATACTGAGTCACCACTGTTTTTAATATTCTAATTTGATTATTACAGATACAGGCACTGTTTTGGTACATTTTGTTTGGAATCCAAGCCCTAGTTAGATGATAAAAGGAAAAGGTAAAATGCAAACTGTATGAATCATTGGAATTCAGAGTTTTTGTTTTGAGTCAGTAAAGCGTACAAATAACTTACCCATAACTTAGAAGAATGCTGGTTTTGTTGCTTTTCTTAAGACAATATTTCCATGTTATCTGTCAAATAAAATATAAAGTTTTCACCATACATCAAGCCATATTCCTATTGCTCTCTCTATAGCAAGAATAAGAAAGACACAATGATTCTCATGTGAAATGTACATTCATAAATCCAATGAGAACAATAAAGCAAGATAAGACAGTCAGGATGAAAAGGTCAGGGTGTTCCAGGTTCAGAATCAGGCAGTCACTAACAACCTGATAAGTGTCATCAGAAAGCACATCAGGAAGGAGGGAACAGGATGACATAAGATGTCTAAGGGAAAATATTTCAGGACAAGGCACAGGAAGCACCAGAGTCTTCGGATTCATGGGTAGATCAAGTAACAGGAAAGAGAAGCAATTCCCTGGAGCAGGGACAGTCATCCAGCAGGTGAAGGTAGAAGCAGTCCTTATGAAACATGCAGGACATTGTAAGGGCTTTAGCTATTACACTGAGCAAAACACTAATGAATATTTCAACCAATGTGTGACACCATTTGCTTCATCTTCATCAGGGTAACTTGGACCACCACACTGAGACAAGGAGCTGGTAAGCAGTGGGTACAGGGGAGAGGTCAATTGGAAAACCTTTGCAGATACTCAGGCTAATGAAGGGATGATTTGGACTAAGGTGTTAATAATAGATAGAAAAAGAATTTGTTAGATTTTGAGCAGGTAAATTCAATAGGCTTTACAGATAGTAAATATTGAATTGACAAAAAAGGGTTATGAAAGTATGGATACATTTTGGCCTGGAAGGCTGGACAATATGAACCCCCAATCACTGAGGTTAGAAGTACCATGGAAGGAGGAGGATCAGGATGGGTGAACAAAGATCTGCAAGTCTGATCTTATTTATGATAAATTGAAATGCTTCACGTGGACATGTGAGGTTACACTGTTGAGTGGAGTCTGGAGGAGTCTTGTGATGTTTCAACACATAGGCTATATGTGTCAGATTAGATGAAATTACCTGAAAATAATGGGAGAAAAAGAAAAAAGAAAGAAAGTAAAAAGAAAAAGGACAATAATGCCTGAGTACAGAAACCTATAAGTATGTGATGAGTTTGAGTAAATGAGGACAATCTAGCAAAAAACACAGAGAAGACACAAAGGAGGGAGAATGGCGTCAAGGGCAAACCATCCGGGAAGACACGTGCAGCTGGTCTACTCGCATGGAGGTGGTGCTTGGGAGAGATTCCGTGTCACAGTGATGCAGGTCATTTCAATAAGACAAGAACGGAAACATGATCGTTGGATTTAGTAACATGGACGTCATCTAGGTGACACCAATATAAATGTGTTAATAAAATTATCTAAAACACACTTACCTGTCATATAACACACTCACAAATTTTCTAATGTCTTCAAAGAATACATAAAACATATTCAATAAACATGGCTGAGAAAAAATATTTTACTTTCACAACACAGATTGTGAGATTTAAAGTAAAAGGAAGTGAAAAACAGAATAAAATGAACTTCCACTGTGCTCAACAGCCCAGTGAACTACTGAATAAAAGGAGTATAAATATAGAATATGTTTACTTTAATTTTTCATTCCATAAACATAAAAGATAGTTTATATAAAATTAAAATTACATTTAATGTGATTGGTTAAAATCTTAGAAATTATTAATTTGGCACAAAATTCCATTTTGTCACAAAAGCAAGGTTAATTTTACCTTGCTGAGTGCTTAAAATATATTTAGTCAATTAAAAAGTCTAAAATTGATAATTTTACTTATATTTATATGGGTAATATGTTTATTTAAAGTCTTTAAAAGAAAAATACAGTTTATATTACTAAAAATTTTATGTGAAATGAAAGCCAGACATTATTACTTAAAATTGTAACTATTGCTAGAAAGCATACATGTGAGTATGGAAAATGAAACTAGAAAATATAAAGTTTTAAAAAACAAGATCAGTTAGTTTGATATTCAGTTATTTAATTTTTACTGTATACTTATATATGTGCTGTAGTCAGAGTTTCTGAAACAGCTTACCTTTATCAACTGCCTTTCTTTTACTCTAAAACCTTCATATTTTTGAGGATAAAATGTTTGCATTTCAACATCATCACTGTCCAACACTTTCTTGCAACCAAAGTGTAGTTATGGGTTATAACCACGGTCAGGAAATGTTAGTAGTAGTATTCTAAGTAATCTAGGGAAATTTGTGCCAACCCCAAGTCCTACTTCCTTTTCTTTCTCAGGTATACAGATGTGACACCTTGGTGATCACCTGTAATTAAGATCAGCTAGGAGGCTCAATACCTTGAAATGAATCCATCTCTATTGTTGAGCTGTAGACCTTTCTCAACTGATCTATCCTGGTATTCTGATATCATGAGAAAAACAATGTTTTGCTTGAATCAGTTATCATTGAATGGATAATATAATTTAAGTAGACTCTATCCTCACTGTTGTCACAGTAGAGAGGAAAATGTATTATTATATTTGAAGGTTATGTAATGAATGAAATAAGCAAGGAACAGAAGAGTGAGTAACTCCTTGACAGGCATGAGAAACATTACTTTAGCTATTCTTTAATCCAAGCCCAGCATGATTAGCCATTAGCCCAAGGAAGGCTGGGAAGGGTGTTTTAGGCTAGAAAGAATACTAGCACAAAAGGATTGAGTTTTAAAACAGCAAGGCACATTGCAAAAATTATGGTAATGTTTCTGGAATTGGAGTGGAAGAAGATTATTGCTAAGAATTCAGGCAGAAAGTGGTGAAGCAGAGATAACACAATGATAGTTCTTTTGGCCTGCTCTGTGGTCGTTGGGCCATAGTTTGAAGCCAGTGGGAAATCACTAGAAAATTGTAAGCAAGGGCTGACATTATCAATTTGTGTTTTAGATAGAGCTGGCAGCAACGTGGAGTATGAAACATAAGTGCCATCTCTCTTTCTTCCACATCAACCAAAAAGATATTGAATAAAATCCAAATATGCGGAAACTAAGGGATAAATACTGTCATCAAGTATATGAAACATTTATGAGAAGGGTGCTCAGCAGTTGTTCTGAGTGTCTGTGACAGACCAAACACAAAGGAATATAGTTGATTGAAAGCAGTTGAGTGGAGTTAGACCTTTAGCAAAAACATTTCAATCGAGGGCTGCCCTGGAAAGGTACACCAAAGCATGGCTCAAGTGGGCAAGTGGAAATTTTTTCCACTTAAGTAAACAACATAAATGAAAAGGGGTTTGGTTCTGGAGGATTTTAAAATACTTCTCTGGGAGCAAGAGGCACAATAAACGACACTTAGAATAAACTTCAGCTTCACTGTATTATTAACCTTAGAGTTTAGAGTGGTTGTTTCTATATGACACGGCCCCCACCAAATCACTCAGCTACTTAGAATAAATGCAAGTAAAATACTAATCACTTGCATTTATGTATCAGTATCTCTAGTTAAATGATTTTTATACCAACAGAAGTCAACATTGTGATAAGTCCCATAAGAGGTCTACTTGACCAGGAATGTCTGTTTTTGTTAAGTCTCATCCTTGCTCGGTACCCAGGCTGGCCTTATTCTGCTGGATTGGAATGATCCTTCTGTCTCTGCCTCCCGAACAATCAGGACTGTATTCCTATTCTATTTAGTTTGAGTCTCCATTTTGATGAATGTAGCTATAAGTTATTTATCAACGTATAATTTATAATGATTTCATTTTATAATTTGAAAAATATGTTATAAATGCTTAAATTTTTATTTTGACCAATTTTACCTGCTTATATCTGGTAATTTGAGCAACTATATTGAAGACTAATATGCAGTGTAACAATCATTGTTGAATACCTATCATTTTGTTTTATTTTGAAATTGTGTGTCATTTCCAATATCTTATCTCTCATTTTTCTATTCTCTTTAAAATAAAATAAAAAATAAGTTAGTTTTCTAGAGTTATGAAATAAAGTTGCAAACTGTCACATGTTGATTACAGCAGTGTGCTATATTACTTTAAATTTCAAGATATTTTGTAGTAGATTAGCTCATGATAAAAAATATTTTCTCCTGGTCTAAGTCCTAAAGAAACAACTATTGATTTTTACTAGTGAGCTATTACATAAATCATCACCTGAACTCAGACTTATTTGAGAGCAAAATGAGATCTTAAATCTATTATACTAGTGTTCAAATATTAACTTATTAAATTTAGCTTTCATACTTTGTGGACTTATAAGGTGATTCTATTTATAACTATTTAAGAAAAATGGTTAATTGTGATGCATTCTGATAACTTGACTGTGTTGAGATGAAAACCTCCTAAAGTGCTTGCACAAACTGCAGTGTAACGGCCATCTGCACACCTAGGCTATATGGTACGTTTGTGTGTGAGTGTGTGTGTGTGTGTGTGTGTGTGTGTGCGCGCGCACGCACTTGTAGTTCCTGGAGATTCAATGAACAAAATATAAGCTCAAATCAAGAACAAATAGAAAAGGATGAAATCAAGAGATGCAGTGAAAATATCATGAATGAAGTTGCTCCCAGCATAAGAGGGAACATCCTTTTGCTTTTGTATGTAGATGGACAACATTCTGAAATACCACAAATATATAACTCAGTGAATATATAAACTAATAATATGGTCACTTATTACAATTATCAGGAGTATTTTACTAGGCATAGGTATGTGAATTTTACTTTTGTATGATCAACAGCAAAGTAGGTTGGTTGACACCAAGTCACTGTGAATGGGAGTAACAGATTGTGCTGGAATGCAAAGATGGCTGCGGGGTCACTAGAAGGGAGCGATTCTGTTGTCTCCCCCAAGTATCATGGAATCACTAGCATGAATGTCCTCCAGTATCAACCAAAACATCACGTTTTGGCACATGATTTTGTATTTTATATGCCTATGATACCATATTCAGAATAGTATACCTTATAAAAGTTGTCATTTATTCTTATAAAGTATATAAAAATACCTGGCCAGTATAATATTTTACTTTGCAAAAGTGATAGTATTTTGCTAATCTGCTGCTTACAAAATCAGAACAGTTTTACATACCTTGCAGTGAAGATATAAAATTTTATAAACTTTAAGGTAGAAATGTACAAATAACTGATTTTTTTTTCTTTCTTTTTTTCTACTGAAAACCATGTGGTTTTTAGGAGCATAAAGGAAGTTTGGTCCTTTTCAAGTTTCTTATATCCTGGATTACTATACACTAGGCCATACATAACTGCTGTGCTTGTCTTGACTTCTTTTGAAAGAGTGACGTTTTCCTGAGGCCTCTCACTTCCCCACCCCCTCACTTTCGGCCGTTTCATCTGTCCATGAGGACCCCAATAGGGTGATAGCAAACAGCCACTGTCTGCAGTTTTCTTCCAGTCATTGCCAGATGGAGTCCTGGAGGGTGACTCACTTGTGTCTCAGCCAGGCAAAGTGCCAGGGGCACTTCCTCCAAGGAAGTGGGATGGCTCCTTGTTGTCAGGAAACTTCCTTTAAAAGTAGAGGGCACAGACATTAAGCAAGTTAATGACAAAGAACATGCTTTTTGAGTGTTGAAAAATGCTAAAAGACTTTAAAATTAAAAAAAAATGGAAGATTATTCCTTTGAGGGATGACTTCCTTGATTGTAATGACCATGGTCAAATAACAAGTGCAATTTGAAAGTATCTTCTTCAAATGGCTCTGTTAAAAGTGCATACATAGACTTACAGTTTGATAATTTAACATGGGTTTTTCATTTTTTTGTGTTTGCTTTTGGTTTTCATGTTGTCTGTACAAGACACATAAGAAACATTCAGTCCTCTCACATATAGCCATATAATATTGGAACTTCCTGCTAAAAGTTTGATGTTTTTCAGATGAGAAGCACATATTTTTAAGATGTTAAGTCAGGTTATCCTGAGGGCTCATCAGTCCCTGACAGCGAGGCTCTAAGGGTCAGCTGGTGCTCTCCTTATCTTGCAGTCGTTGTAAGGAGTCACACTGGCACTGAGGAGCTTCTCTGGGAATACAAATTAACCAGTTGAGAACAAATCAGGTTGATTCAGTTGAAACAGAGCTTTCTCAGAAAAGGAGAGTAAGAAAAGAATGACAAAAAGCAAGGGTAAAGACAGAAAGGGAGAGAAGAGCAGGGAAATGAGAGGCAAATATAAGAACAGAGAAAGCGAGTACCCACACCGGAAAGAGTGAGTTCCAGGTTAGGTAATGCTAGACACACCACTGTGCTTGGCTACTACCCACCAGCAGCTGTTTCCCTGGTGCATGACTGCTCAATAGTTCCAGGCTCTAACTCTTCCTGTTTCTATGGGCGTGGCGTATGCAAAATGGGAGGCATTTTGCATAGTTCCTTTAGAACTCAAGATAGGGACTTTTACTACCAATGCCATGAATAAGAAGAAATGTAGGCACCTTATGCTTCATGAAGGGTACATCCTTGAGTTCATGGCTACACTGAAAACAGGAGCCATAAACAGTAGTCGTATTTCCTTTTACCTTTGCTGCATTCTTCACCAAAGAAAATCCACTGCAGGATAAATGTTAGGAGTGGCTAAGATTATATCTAAAACTTCATTTTGATTTCTTTTGCTTCCTAATAAAAATGAAAAAGAAAATGCCAAAAAGAAAACTGTTTCATAATGTGACAAACATCGATTTGACAAACACATACATTTGACAAGCACCAATATAGCACACGCATCTTGTGAAAATTGTTTACTTCCTCCTATCAAATTATACCTAACAGTACTTACTTCATAGTATTGTTTAATGAGATTTATATAAAATGGTTATACCATATAAATATCCCATACAAATTGGTCCTAAGATAATTCTGAATTATGTAGCCACAGAAAGTGCAGAAAGGCCTTAGGAAGTGATCGACTATCCAGATTAGTTGGATAGGTGAGATATGATCAAGACATTAACATAAACATCTTGTGTACTTATAGATGTGAAACATTTCATATCCTGTATTGGTGCTTAGTAGCAATATGAAAAGGTGAAAAACTTGTAGACAGAGAAAGCAATTTCTCAAATGAAAATCGAGAAGAAACTGAAGGAAAAATAAAAGAAAAACAATATGGGTTGACCAATGGCCAAGTCTTCTTTATTATCACTAAACTTGTGACAATATATGATGACCACCTGAGAAAGCTAGTACAAATATTTTTCTCTTGACTACCTTTCCTGTGTGTAAGTGGTTCCACATGGCTAAATTTTAGCCAATATATATGAAAGTGAAGTTAGTGCAATACACACAGTCTTTGCACTTTCACTTTACACTCCTTCTTTTGTTTTCTAGCTGTAGAGATTCATGGAGAGTTCTTTCCTGCCCCAGAAACTAGCCAAGCCACAGGATGGAAAGGTTCCTCTTTGGAACTTCTTTGAGTTTACCTCTGTCAGAATAAGAAATGAACTTGATAAGCACCCATCTAATGAGATTTAGAAATACTTTTTTGCAATACATATCATTGTTTCCCTTGAGTAATACAATCTTTATTTTTTTTTAATGGACATTGATGGTAAATATACTTGGATGCCAATTAATAAGGAAAAGAAAATTCTCAAGAGAGAGACAGACAAATAGAAACAGAAATAGAGAGAAGGCACTAGAGCAGTAGATCTAGAGTTGGGAGCACCAGCAAAAACAATAGTCTTGGTGGTTAAGGAAAGCTTAAATGCCAATAGTGAAAATTCTTAATGTTATGATGTTAGGAAATTTACAAATACGTTGTTGCATCTGATAACTTCTCTTCCCTCTATGAACAAGGTGACAAAGTCATCAGTTTTGCTTTAAGATCTGAGGCAACAGAAAAAGAATGAAAATAACCACTTTGAGAAATGAGAAAGTATGCTCATCAGAGTTCCAGGAAGCAAGGAGTGACCAAGTGGAGTTGAAGATCATCAGATTACGAGAATAAATTGTGTCTATTTATGAAGTCATCTGAGTTACTGAGAAATTACTGGTACTTGGCTTGGCCTGCAAGTCCCACGTCCATACATTTAAAGGACAGTGAAGTGAGAAAATAATTGAAAAACAATTATTGAGCTAATGAGTCACTTGCACTAGATTCATTAAAAATCATTTTTTCAGCCTTCTTATAATTCCTTGAGTCCCAGGAGTTTGAGTTCCATGGAATATCCTCTAGATTTGACTTCATTTTTCCAAACTGATTCAGAATCATGAAACTGAAAAAGAGGACATTGTACAGAGTATTCCCACTAGCGCCATGCTGTCAGACCTTGTCTCATCTGCTGCCACACAGACCTGCACCCAGAGCCCCCATGCTTGTACGGACTTGAACTACAGTGCTGCTGTCTGGTTTTGCTTTCAAGCCTAGGAGTGACAGCACTTTCTCCTTGTTATTCTCTAAATGTTTTCCCTCAACCATCTCAACCATCTTGTTTCTTTGACTGCACCCAGACTTCTGTAAATTTTAATCATGTAACATCATGTTAAGTCTTTATTATATGCCACCAATTTCTTTTTACCTTGACTGGCATTGCCTTGGAGACTATTTTAAGATACTAAGTTTTATCCTGAGTAAGGTATTAAGTTGGGAATACTTTGAGCTCTGCAACTAATTAAATGTGTGATTTTAAAGAAAGCACACAGTCCTATTTGAAAATATTCACTTAAGAAATATAATTATAAAATTGTTCGTGATATTTCAAAAATCATTTTATGTAATACTTGCTTTTACACAGTTACTTTAATTATTTGTTAACTGAGTTGCCCAGGATTATATTACCTTTTCTGTTGCAGGAATAATATATCTGATGACTACAAGTTAAAGAAAGAGAGGTTTATTAGATTCATTGTTTTATTTCATTTTATTTTAAGAGACTACAAAACAGTAATAAAAAGTGAGAAATGAAACAGAATATCAAGTGTTCAATCCATGGTTGTGTGGCTCCAAGGCATGAACATAATGGTAAAAGAACCTGGTGGTGACAAATTGCTTGGCTCATTGGAGCCAGGAAGCAGAACAGGGGAACAGCCTCAGAGAGGGACAGGTAAGGGGTCAGATGCAGTACCCAAGGTCACACCCCTATGATCCAGCCAGGGGTCTACTGTACCAAAACTAGATGTGGCTTGACTAATTCCTTAGGCAACTCCCAAACCAATCAGATTGACAATAAATCTTTACCATCACATCCCAACCCTTTTCAACCTAATACCTAAGCAAATCTTCTTAAATCATGCACAACACAAAATACAATAATCCTTTCCTCAATATCTCAAAAGCTCCAGTCATGTTCAAAAGTTCAAGGAAAAACGCTCCTCTTCAACTGAAGATCCTCTTAGCTGTGAACCCCTATGTAATCTTTAAAGCAAGTTCTACATTCAGTGGTATAGGGAAAATATTATTCTAAATGGAAAAAAATAAAGGAAAGGGAAAGAATGAGAACAAAGTAAGATCGAAAGTCAGAAAGAGAAATATTAAGTCCTATACCCCTGTGACCAGTGTCTGTGTCATGCGGTAGCGAGATGTGTGGTACAGTGTTTGGTTGTCCCCACACCTTGTTGTAACCTTGCTAAATGCAGCCAACACAGCCTTACTCTGGTCATCACCTGCAGATTTCTTAAAAAGACATTCCTTATTCCTGATATTGATAAGTTCCTGGAATCTCCACTGCATCTTTCCTTCACTGTCACAGTTTCCTGGAATCTGATCTCTCATGGGTTGCTAGCATGCCCTTGCAGAATGTCTAACTTCTGGGCAGAAGTTTCCATGATCCCTCAGCTCTTGCATTCTGCATGCCTATAAAACCATCATGATTCAAATGATGCCAGAATTTTTCTTCAGCTAGGCTAGTAGCCAGGCCCACTTGGACCAGGCCTGCAGCAACCTCTGAATACCTGGATGGTAAACACAGTAAGATAAACCCAGAAAAAAAGCAATTCCCTGAGAGCAAGCCTCTGAGGACTCTTCACAAATAAGAGGTTTACTGAGGTGTACCAATGAATCTGTGATGAGATTTTGCTAATTTCTGAAACCCCCTCAAGGTAGCTATCTTCTTATGCTTGTGTAAAGTATTGATTTCTTTTTAGTAGCCCTAACCTCATTACCAAGCTCACTTTCTTTGGGTGCAACTTTATACATCATTCTTGTTGGGCCAATATTTAAGTTTTTAAACTGATTCTCTTCCTGGCAAGTACAAGTCCTGAGTTAGATTCCTGGTACCAAGATAAATTATTCTGTTATGCTTTTCCTCCCTGTTTGTGATACAGGGAGAAAAACTGATCTCGGGTAGGTGACCTCCAAATGATACAGGGAACCTCCAAATGACATAGGGAAAAAATGACCTCCTAACCTGACCTGGATGAGTTTGTGTTCTCTAAAACCAAAGAATGAACTTTAGGAACAAAAAGAGATTATAAGAAAAATATATTCATTGAGGGAAAGAAAGCTCCTGTCCAAGAGAGGGACAGGAGGTGGGACCGAGCTGATTGTTCCCAGGAAGCTGTCTCATTCAGGGACCTTTTTTTGTGGAACCAGGGATTGAACTCAGGTCCTTTACACTTACCAGGCAAGTGCTTATTCCACTGAGCTATCTCCCCGGCCCCTCATTCAGGGACTTTTATAGAATAAAACTATGTGGTGAGGTGGGTCTAAGGTAGTGGAGAACATGAGAACTCACTTAGTTGGGCATGAGGTAGGACAAAGCTTTGGTCAGCAAATGAAATTACATGCACCATTGCTCAGGTAAAATTGATTAAATCCATTATCAAATGGGGAAGCAAGTCATGTAGCAAGTGGGCATGAATATGGGACAGGGTCTCTTCCTGTTAGGGGTTGGGCTCGTGACTCATTTGGGCTCTTTCAAGTTGATTGATTCCCAATTAGAATATCAATCCTTGATGCCCATCCCTAGGGAAGTATGTATTATCTGCATTTGTTTTCTCTTTTGTCTTAATGTATGACCCATATGGGAGTGTCTGTCTCTTCCAATTTGCAAAGCCACCTTGTCTTCCATCTTGTCTCCTTGAGGGCCTGTCCCTGTCTGACAGCCTATTTCTATCTAACTTGGCTGCCTATAAAATTTGGACTATAAATATGGCTGATGGCCACCAGCTGCATTCATGCCACAACCTTGGAATTTCCTCCAGCAAATCAATTAGTCTATTGCCCTTGAACTCAACTTTTCACAAAATCTCAGAAAAAAAGGTTAAAGGTAGACTTATTGTTGCCACAGTATAACACACACGGACTCTAGTCTAATTCTAGACTCTAGTTTAAGCCTTATTTCTCACAACAACCTGCTGAGGCTGACCCATACCTTCCTGTCAGCATTCTGCTTTCTGAGCCCCAACCAGAGTGATTCATCCAGACCTGCATACTGCATTCTAGAGCTTCTGCACTTCATATCCTCAGCACTTTCCTAACTCCTTTTGCAAACCAAAGGTTGCTTAATCATATGGCCCGGCATTTTCAAATACAGTCCTACTGTCAATTCCAATTTTCTGGGTTAATCAGTTTTAGTATTACTAACTTATTGATATATCCAACTTCAAGATTTTGTTTGGCTTATAGTATCAGGGAGTTCAGTCCAAAGTCACCTGGCTTCAAGTGAAAAGTATCATCGTGGAAGATAATGGCACAATGAAACTCTTTACTATAGGGCAACAAGGAAGCTAAACAAAGGAACAACCCCAGTGAGGAAAAGGGGAAGAGCCAGATATGTTGCCCCATTTCATGCCTCTATGGCCAACATAGACACACCTCCACGCTGCTCCCAAATCAATCAGTTTGGCAATCAAATTTAAGTATCACAAGGATGTTTCTTTTCTCATTTCACAGAAAGTCTGTTTCACAGACATTATTTCTTATCCTATTTTAAGTTTATTTTCACATACACATCTCACCATAGGTTAAAGTTATTTCCTTCAATGATTTTAATTTTTAGAAGTCCTGAATTCTTTCTACAGGTCTTGAAAGATATTATGAAGATAAAAGATAGAGGTAACAAGATTACGGGCCTGTGAAACAAATTTAATATTGCACGACAAATAGCACACACTTTAAAAGGAATATATTTTTCTCAATCCCGTTTAATAGAAAATGCTTAATGCAAGATAAAATTGATTAAGAGGAGATTTGAGTATGTTCTCATGAACTGCTTTATTTTACATCCAGTAGACTTGTGTGAAGTATCCATTTTTCAACAGATAGTGATAGTCAACAACTGTAAAGAGCTATTAAATTGTATTTATTTTTGCCATAATTTGATTGGTCAAAGGTAGTCCATAAGACTAAAATATTTATTGGCCAAAACTTTCACCCTAGCCATCTCAAAACTTTTATTCCTAGCCATCTCAAAACTTTTATTCCTAGCCATCTCAAAACTTTTATTCCTAGCCATCTCAAAACTTTAAAGAATGTGCATTTCAGTATCAAGAGTTGCATGAAATGGGTCAAATTATAACATTTCATAAACTCTTTAGAAGTTATTAACACTGAAATTAGAATCATAGCCATTACTTTTCCCCTGTAATGCTAGGCATGTTATAGAGGTTTATTGATTTTTAAGGTAATTCATGAAAATGTCAGCATCAAAATATAAAGCCACCTATAACTTCAGTGTTGAACCTTGAACTTGTTTCTCTGCATTTGTCAAAGTTACACCTTCTGTGGCAATGTATATCTTTCTGAAATAAAAAAGAACAGTGACACCTGTATGTTGGGTCTAACCAAATTGCTCCTTGTATCTTTATGCAAATTAATCTAGATAACTGTTTGTGTACTTAACTTATTCCACATCTTAGCACAGGCATATTGAGGAGAGGTCTCATAGTGTATACATAGCTGTATATTTAACAAAATCCTGCCCCCTGGTATTATTGAAACCTATAAATATAAACATATCTCTTTCTGCAAAGGACAAGGAAGTGTCAAGAGATAAAATACTCTTTCTAACCCTTATAATTAGCTGCAGCAGCTCAGAGACTAGAATCTATGCTTCCTGATACACAGACCAATTTATGCCTTGTTTCTCGGTCATTTCTTTGGACCTCTGTATCCCCTTCCTACTTTCCAGCTTTTTTGGGTCTCTATTTCAACTAACTAATAATAATTCACTACTGTACCATTTTGTCATACTGCAGCATTTTTTGGAATCTTAAGAAAATTTTCTCTAGAGAACATTTTCTGTGTCTTGTACTATTATCAGGAGAATGCACTCATGTTATGCTTTTTATGTTCTTGTTCAATTCTCATCTGAAGAATGAAATATTGGACTTGTAATGCTGCACATATGTTATGTAAATTATAGTAGCATTTTGTATTGCTTTGACCTTTAGAACACTCTATAATTTGATTGGCTGACTAGTCAACTTCATAGTGTTTACAGGCTTGCCCTTACTTGGATGGACATGATAAGATATTCCAACACAGACAATCAAAAAATAGAATATCAAAAAGGTCAAAGTAGTATAATATTTTCTTAAACTACAGTCTTCTCTTTTTGTGTCAAATAATAAATTCTTATAAAATAAATAAATCAAGTGAAATAAAATATCTGAATATACTAAATATATCAATATTTTATATGATTAAGTTTATATCAACTTCTTTTCAAACCCCATTATGATAGGAGAATTGCATGTGAGAATAATGTTTTCACACTGTTTGAACTTTATTTGAATTTTTAACTCTTATACCCATAGCTTAGTATTTAATATATATTTATTGAATAAGAAAAATTTTAAACTATCAAAAATAGCCCATCTTCTTTCTTTTGCCAACATGATATCACACTTTCCTGGTTTATCTTCTTTTTGATTTCCTTGGCAGACTTCTCTAGTACTTTTTGAAATCCTTTAAAAACTAATACCAGGCCTTCTTTTCACTGCATTCTTCCTTCCTAGGAAATTTTTTTCAAGGAAATATATTTCAGTAATCAGTTGTAAGCTAGTAGCTTTCAAACATGCATTATTAGTATTCTTTTCTGAGCTCTAGGTCCTTGTATCCATGCAGTTACTTATTTGAATGTTCCACATGTATTCCAGACGAAGCTCTATTTTATTATGTGAAAAAAACTCTCTCCACCTGGGTCTGTATTATTATTTCAATCAGTGAGACCTTACCAAACCAGATTAAGAACAAATCTAGATGTCTTTCTTGACACTATTTTTATTCCCACTATTATTACTAAAACATGCAGCCTTTCAAAAAGCTCTTAAATTTATTAATGTAATATTTTTTCTCTTCCTTATAGTGAAATTTTCAGGCCCGTAGCGATCAATTTTTACTTCTGTCCCTGGAACTTCACTTATGTTTCTTCTTGCAATCATTCTTATAATGCAATGAGAGTTATAGCTTCAAAACAAAACGGAGACAGTGGCGTTCCCTCTCCTTTTCCCTTGTTTTGCAGTATCCATTTTGCTTTTCTTAGGATGCAGCACACAGACTCCAGTGTAGGAGGCATGGCAGGCCTACATGTGTGATCTCAAACTGTCCTTCAGTGCCCCTTTCTGCCCCAACTTTGCATTCTGCTTCTTGATCGTGTTCTCTATATGGCTATGACTTTACCCCTGGATCATAAGTGTGTGTGAATCTTTGTTCTTTCTAGGTACAAGGATGTGACTAAGAGCAGATCCTTTGTTCGCTGAGTGAATTGGCCTCCTCTACTGTGATGCAGACTTAGGAACTGTGAAAAAGCATAAGCATATCATGTCATCCCAACTTCTTTAGATCTATTGGAAAAATATCAAGGAGGAGCTGTAATCCAATGCAAGAGTAAAAGCATATCAAGAAGATATGGGATGCACTACATTTTTAGCTGAACATATGCTCTTTGCAAATTCTTATCTAGGGCTGGGGATATAGCTCAGGAGCATAATCGCATGCCTGGCAAGCACAAGGCCCCAAGTTCTATCCCTGTACTGCAAAATCTTCTTACCTAATTAATCTGATTACCAAGCATAAACACATGGAAATTATATTACCAGTGCTACCCAGGTCACCTATGTCTGTGTCCTTGACTCCAGACAAATGCTGTATGGACTTTATTTACTCTCAGACTGTGTCTCTTCATAATGCCATTGGATTTGAGAGGGAATGGGTTTACCTAAAGGTCTCTGTTTTCTTCAGTGTCTATGGAATATTCACCATTTATCTTTCCTAGAATTAAAGGTTTAGTTGACTTATGTTTAATCATTCAACCATATATTAAATTAGAATTCATTTCTTCAGCATAAACATTACAGATTTTTATTGAGATACAACACTAGAAAGAGAAATATACAAGACAAACAACAGCAGACAAAATTGCTAAGTTCAAGAATTTCAGTGTTGTGTAAAAAGTTATTTAACTTAATAAGTCAGAGAATGTTTCATGAAGGAGGTGGTACTGAAAACTGAGATTTGATTGCTGAGTAGGAGTTAGTTTAGGTAAGTCTTTGTGTGTGTTTTGTTTCTCTCCCTAAAGTTTTCAACAGCTTCCACCTGTGTAAAGAAATAGAAATTTCTGACCATAAGCCACTTTTAGAAAATTCTCCCTATCAGAGTTGTATAAGTTCTGCTGTCTTTTGTTATTTCAGTACCACAAACTTCCAGTTTAAGACATAAAATTTTGACTATTTTATTTTTAAATTCTTCGTAAAGGTTATTATGATCTTAAATGTTTATTTTCACATTAATCACCTGCCTCCTGGAGGGACAGAAATTACATGAATAATCAATATTCCTTTGTTCCTACTGTATCTATACCACCCAAAACAACGCTAAGCGCCTAGAGAGCACTAACTAAATAATTCTTCAATAAATTAAAAATATCCTTGAGTGAAGTACAACTTTTTAAATTTGACGTGGGCTTTGGCTTTAAACTGTATCAAATTTAAAATTTGCACAATTTGACCTAATTTCAACATAAATGTATTAAAGGCAATAAATAAGAAGATGCCATATACTTAATGCAACCCAGAAACACTGATTAAGTATCACTTTTCTTTTTGCCTAAATCTTCACAAATAATGCATAAATAGATTTAGATGTAAGTGACTGGTATTTAGTTCACATTTTAAAAATGAACAAGTACCAAAGTTAAGGTCAAACTTGGTTTTCCGGAAATATTTGCTTTTTTGTCCCTTAGTCAAACCAGACTCATCTGGCATATTCACAAAGACCTTTCTGACTCTGTGGGCTCTAAACTATGCTGTGGGAGAGACCAGGAATTATTCATCCAGCACTGTTATATTATTTAGTGAAAGAGTCAGCAGAATGGTAGGACGAGAAACAATTTAAAGGTTCCACAAGGAGTAAATCTTTCTTTTTACCTTACTTTTATTTGCGCTTTTGCTATAGGCTCCATTCAGAACTTGTGGTTTTGATTTCTTGAGAAAAACAGTAAATTCATACAATGCTTATTCTCAACAGCATTAAATGTATGACTGAACCACTACTTTTGATGAGAAACACAAATAAGTCAAAGAACTCAAAGTTAAGCAAACTGTATTTACTTCCTGAAGTTTTATAGACTATATTTGGCAACCATTGGCCATCAAAATCCTTCCCCTGAAGGTAGAGTCTTAATTCTAACAAGCCTTAATATTTTCCATTTAAGTTGTCTTAATGACAAAAGATTTGGACATCCAGGGATCTGGGCTTAAAATTCAAAACCGCCTACAAGTTTTATGAAATACCACAGTTCACAAGGAAGTTCCCAGAAAGTCTGCTTTGTCTACCTGAAAACTCTGTTCTGCATTCTCACATACCTCATTCTTTAAAGTAAGTATTATACTCCAGGGAAATGTAATGCTTAGTTGCTAGTCTAAATCATAGGCAGTTTGAGGGGTGTTGATTTAGATATTAGTAGGAAAAGAATTTGGATAGTATTGTCATAGAAGTAGGAGATGGAAGGAAACGAGAGCCTAGGCCCATTGCTTTTACACTGGAGAAGACTTGCAGAAGTCAACAAAATGCCTTGCAGTTTATTAACCTCTAAATTATGACTTTCTACAATCTTGTCTCTTCAGCCTCCCACTAGCCCCATGCAGCACTGCCTGTTACTGTGCTGCTGTACAGAACTGCTTCTTGTTTCTGTCCAGTTTATAGAATTACCAGAACAACCAAGATGCTTCATTAGATAGTGTTTATTTAAACACATGGTACATTCTCATTAATAGGAGTTCATTTTTATATTTTCCCAAATATTCAACTTTCCCTAATAAGATGCTGAGCAATATAAGGGCCATATTAAGCCGGCAAGTGATAAGAAATCACAAAAGCAAATAAACTGGAATACAAATAAAAGTACAATATCTCTACTAGAAATTTTAATATATATTATATATAATGCATATATAGATAGATATAGATACAGATGTAGATATAGATATAGATATAGATTTGTTAGAAAGCCATGGGAATTTTTCATGTTTACATCATTACCCTGCTGCAGGGTGGTAGTCAACATTTCCAGAGGTGTGTTCATAGAAGAATTGTTATGGAAGAAAAAATTAATTCTGACTTACCTAATTTATTTATTTATTGTGGAACCAGGGATTGAACTCAGACCCTTGCGCTTGTTGAACCAGGGATTGAACTCAGACCCTTGCGCTTGTTGAACCAGGGATTGAACTCAGACCCTTGTGCTTGTCGAACCAGGGATTGAACTCAGACCCTAAGCACTTATTCAACTGAGTTATCTCTCTGTTCCTGACTTAATTAACTTTAAATGCATTTCATTCATTGATATGTTAAACAAATACACATTTATAACTAAAGTTAAGAAAAGGTTTTGATCATGTACAGTATTTGATTTTTTTTTTTACAAACACAACAAAGATATTTAACTAAAAATAAATTAGTTAAATATTTAGCTAGTTAGATATTTAACTAAAAATACCTAAAATTGGTTAGACATTTAACTAAAAATCAATTAATTGTATAAAAAGAGATGGTTGTAATTTTTTTTTGGAGGACAGATGGAAATCTAAGAAACATTTATGAGTAATTTTGTTTAATTTCTAACACGGACCCAATATTTTACGTCTCATGATTTCTTCAGAAGAGATATTTCTAACTATATTGCTTATATATACACACATAAAATCCTTTCTGAGAACTCAGAAACCTATCCACAGACCAGAGACTACAAATGAAAAACTGACAGATATCTATAAAGATACGTGTTGGCTATTTTTAGGAAACTATTAGTCAAAGAACTCCCTCTCAAATGAAAGAGGGCTTTAACAGGAGAGACACATTTCTAGTAACAGACCCTAAACAAGTTTCCTCATAGTTTGGAGCCACTCCCCCAACACGTGACTGTTCTCTTTTGCTGGCTGAGCAAGAAATCATTTTAATTAGGCTCTGAGGCAAGCAACATTGTGTCCATGGTAACAGGTATAAAAAGAACTTAAAAAAAAAGAAAAAAAGGAAGAAAAAATGTGATAAACTGAAAATGTGTTTAAATCATGATAAAAGGATTTAAACAGATGTTATTTTTTTCAAAGTGTTATTTTAAAAAAGAATTTTAAAGGGCTCATGATATGAGAAAAAATCATTTTTGGATTTGTCTTTAGAGAAGTTTTCTCACTGTTAAATTCTGTAGTTCATGATTACCATGAGGGAATTTGGCACCTGTTGAACCAAAGAGATAAAGTAGAGAACACAAAGTAAGACCGAGGTATCTCCAGGTAGTTACTTAAGTTCATGTCAGAATTTTTCAGCTCTGGTTAGTAGGCTCTATATTACTGTTCTTGTCTATGTGAGCTTGTGTACAGGAAAGTGAGAAGCTTTTGGAGACTGATGAAAACAAGGGTTAATCTAGAAACATTGCTTACAAAATGGGATAAAAGAGGCAACGGCACAGAGCATTGTACCTCGAGATCATATCGGTACGCTTGCTGTCCACAGCCTTAGGTAGGCCTAAACGTACCATGTAAAATTATTTTCTTGTGCTTCAAAATGACATTTGTATTGTGCATGTATGCATATGTAAACACAGAC
>NW_004524658.1:4278313-4328959 GCF_000260255.1 Octodon degus
AGGCTGAGACAGGAGAATCACTACAACTGAGAGCTAAGTAGCAAGATCCTGTACCAAATCAATAAATATACAGGGAGGGGAGAGAGAGAGAGAGAGAGAGAGAGAGAGAGAGAGAGAGAGAGAGAGAGAGAAAGAATGCTGTAGTTCTCTAGAAACCCAGGTTTTCATATTCAGGAAGAGATCATTGTGAACATGACCAATCTAAGCAGAGGGTTTGTCCTTCCTGTGCTTCCCCCCACCTGCAAGTCATGGCCTTGGGAATAGTGACTCTGCTACTTTGAAACAGGTAGTAACTCCCTAAAGCTAACTACCCGTTGGAGGGCCCAGGCAAGTGCCATGGAAAGTAATGAAGGGTAAAGCTGAAAGAGGGACTAGGACAGCAGGATAGGCTACTTTAATCCAGCAGAAGCACAACTTCTTTTGACTGGCTTTCTCCTGAAGTTGAAATACCTGCCCACATGGAGAAAAATGAACTACCAACGACAGTTAATTAGACTTGGAGAAAGTCAAACCATTAATCACTTTGCCTCAACTGTTGAAACAACCTAAATACCGCTTTATTGTGCCACACAGTTATGTTGTCGCTTTGATGAAAAAATTGGTTATCTGGTTACCTTCAGGAAATGTGGATTCAGAGGAAACAAGGAAACTGTAGAATTTCAATGACTTTAAATTTGTGTTTAGACCTAATATTTAAATTAAAAGGTTGCCTAAGTGTAGTAAATTCATATTTAATGGGAAGGGAGACAAGCCAATGAGTATATCACCAAGTAAGTAGAACTGATTAGAAATCCATATCACAAATTGATAAAATAGCTATGCAAAGACACTCAGAATTTCACACACACACATATTCACAAATTCTTGTACACATATAAAGACGGACTCTTATAAACATGTAGATATCCACACAAGCACAAAAGGAGAAGGCAGCCTCACAGTAACTGTAGGTGGATTGTGTATAGTGAGTCGATGTCATTTCTGCTACCCTGTTAGAATATGTGCATGCTAATAATTTAAAATTAAAGTCTACACTCTAAAATTCCATTTGGACTGACAAAATTATAGGTATTTTAAGACATTTATAATAAAAAGAATTTTCCCCAAAACATATATTTGTTATCATTTCCACAATATTAATTGATGTCCCATAAAGAAAAGTTTCCAATAGGTTCATGTGTTCATAGAATTGATGGGCTAATTTTTTTCATAAATCTGTATCTTAACCTACTTATTATATACTTGCTCATTACTGTTCTTCTACATTTGCCAAATAAAGTTATCCTTATAACCTTGTTTTTCATGTTATCTCTGAAAAATAATGCGATACAAGATAGGGCACACCGTCAGAGTTACTCTGGCTCAGAAGGTCACCGGTCAGAAGTTATCACCCTTTCGAAAGGACTGCTGGTGAAAGTTGTGGCACACAGACGAAGCCACATACTGCCCAGCAATTTGTGTTATCCTTGAGTCAGCTCCATGCGATAAATAGCCATGTCTCCATTTAGGTGACAAATATTATCCCCTAATATCTAAAAAAATATCTAAGACCCAAAGAGCTAAATATTATCACTAAGTCCATACAGCTATCAGAAGAGATAAAGCTAACATTTAAAACAGCTTTATTTTTCTTAGTAGCTGTGTGGTGTCAGGGATAGCTAACTGGCTACTGACTCACTTCTCAGATCTATGATTTAATCAAGGGCTAGACGTTATGCACTGCACAAATAAGAGTCCAGTAGTGAAAAAGCAGAGCAAGGGATCTTCCTTCTTGCCCTGATTTCTGAAGTAAAACGAGGGACCCCTTTTTCAAATACATTATTAAACCATACATTCAGAATAGAAATATTTTTCTTTAAACATATATTTTCTTCTTTAAAATATGAATATTCTTGCAAAATCTTTAAAGCTGTTTCCATACTCTGAGGAATTCCCTGAATTGGAGATAGAAACATTCTTACTTATTTAAAAAATCATAAAACAGATACATTTTTCAATTCCTCTATCACTATCCTCAAGGTAGTTGCTCAGATTGTGAATGTTAGCATATAGAGTCAGTCAAAGTAAAAATTTTAAACATTAACTGCTACTTTCAAATAACTGATAGAAATTAGTAGTACAATTGTCTCAGCTATCCTGTAAACATGCTTACATGATTTTTTAAAATAAATCAATAAATGAAATCCTATAACTTTTGAAAGATAGTGTCTAACCTTTGAGCTTAGGAATCTCCAATAATTTTTGAAATTCCCTATGTAATTTTAGTAAACACTACTTAAACTTTCACTATCCTTTCCTTTCTCATTCAAATGGTGTAATTAGAAAGACATTAAATCATTGTAAACTTGGAATCTCAGGTTATGAGTTGAAATTCCAGCTTTACTGCTTACTATCTATTAAGACCTCGAACACAATTAATCACCCGTTTGGCTTCAACACCCTCTTTTGTAGTGGCTTTACCATATGCATCAAAATTTTATTACTATTGAAACTTATAATCAATGCAAAAATATTTTCATGCTATTTGCCTATTTAATTTTTTTCCTTAGGAATACATTTTCATTTATGGCAAATCAGTTTTTGTCAGCATTGAAGAAGACAAACTAGTTCAAAGAGGAGAGGGAAAGCCAAGAATAGGGGTCCTCTAGCCCTTTTCCTGGTCTTCTCATGTGTGATTATTCCCTGGGTCTTTCATGTAACAGAATAGGACCAAAGACCTTGAGTCCCAGAGGTGTTTCCTGTGTGGTAAAGACTTTGTGTGGATCACATTTGACTTCCTTGTGCATTTTCTTTTATTGGCAGGTGTTGCCCTTTATATGAGGTTGATTAAGGAAAGCAGACCAGATTGTTCTTGATCATCATACCCGCTATTTGAGAATGTATTTTCAGAACTTGAATTTGACAAAAAAAAAAAAAAAAGCAGATTCATAGGTACTGTTTCAAAGTTTAGAGAACATTCAAAAAATAATTTTAATACTTAATCTCAAAGTTGAATAAAGTTAATACTTGAAAATATGACTAAAGCTTTTGCGTTACAAGTTGAGTAGCCAATAGATCCCTCTGTTTGTTTTGATTGACTGATTTTCTAGGATCCTCAGCTGGGCTCAATCTACAAATCTCAAGCCATTCATGCTGCATTATGTAGCCAGTTTAGAAGAATTTATAATTTTTCATCCATTCTTGAGTATTTTTCTTGCATATTAAGTATCTCTGAATTTCCAAGTATAAAATCTGTATTTTCATATTACTAGGGTAAGGTACCATAAAAATTCTACTAAAGCATAACAATATGTTACTACATAAAATGTAAAGGCCAAGATTATAGCAATTTTTTTAGACAGGGCATTACTGTCATTCAGGCTGGCCTTAAATTCAGTATGTGGCCCAAGCTGGCCTCAAATTTACAGTGATCCTCCTGATTCAGCCTCCAGAGTGTTGGGATTACAGGTGTGTACCACCATGCCTTATTTAAATTATTGCAGTGCTTAAATGAAAATTAACTACCTTCCTTTTCTTTCCTCCTAGACTTTTCTTTTTTTTCTTCCTTCCTTCCTTCCCTTTCTTTTTTTAAAAAAAATAATAATAATATTAATAATAATAGCAACAAAGATTATTAAACCCACCGGGACCACCTTATCATGGACTGCATCCTAACTCATTTTAATTTTGCTTTTTAAGACTGGCTTACTAAATCGCAAGTTTCTTGGGCTGGAGTTGAATTTGAAATCCCCTTGCCTTTGAGAGTGCTGGGATTCAAGGTGTGCGCAACCACACTGAGCTTTAAGACAAATTAATTTTGCTAGGTTTCCGCAAACCTAGAAATAAATTGTATCCAGACATACCTTTTGACCTGACAAGCTTAGCCATTCAAGAACATCAAAATTGAATGATTTCTATAAGAGCTTTTAGTTTTAATTTAAAATTTTTGCCCATTGTCTACTGTAAGTTATAATGTGTATATATACATTAAGGGAAAATAGAAAAATTTTAGTTAACTGAATATTGTTGACAAACCCCTTTGAAAACTCCTTTGAGCAATTGTTAAAAGGTACAAGGGCCGGTGGGATAGCTCAGCGGACTAAGTGCCTGCTTAGGCCAGTGCAGGGACCTGGATTCAATCCCCAAGCACCATATGCCACCTCAGCCCTGCTCCTGGGTGTGCTGAGCCAGCCACCAAGTCTGGGCATGGTGGCACATGCCTGTAACCCCAGTACAGGGGAGGCTGAAAACAGAAGGGTCACTTTGAGTGGGTACTAAGCTGCAGAATGAGACCCTGTATTAAATAGATTAAAAATATAAAATGAAGTAAGATAAACAGGCAAAAGGTACAAAGCCGTACCACCCAGACATAACTTGGTTTGTATAAAATTGCCACATTTTAGACATTTTTATCTACAAAAATTACAAATTTTAAGATTCCATTAAGAAGACAGAAAAATGCAGAAGATAATCTAGTTACTTTTACCAAGACTAAAAAGAAAACACATCCTTCTACTAAAAATGGCAAAAAAGTTTTGGGGACAAATTAACATGGATAAATTAAGCCCTGAAGAGTGAAATTTTTTTTTTTATTTCAGCAAAATACACACCATCTTTTGTGTTATAGGCTAACCAAAATGAATTTCATCATAATAACCTTTGCTAGTTTATAGCTAACAACAGTAATTCCTTCTAGCTGTTTCATTAAATTAATATGGGTACATTTTGGATGCCATGAGAAGCCTCTGAACACTGATCAGAGTGTACAGTCCTCTTGTATATAATAGCACTTTCAAAGGAAACAACTGACAATTAGAGGAGATAAAAATAATGGACATGAATCATTCTCTCATTAGTTGGTGCAAAAGTAAGCATGTCTTGTAGTTCCAAATTCGGTCTTTCATTGTATCAATTTTTATCAAAATGATTTCAGATGTGAGTGTTGATATGTAGGTAAAATTATTATAATTGAAAAATAATTACATATGCCATAATTTTCACTGAGGTAGCATATTCTACCTGTTAATAATTTTTCAATGAGTTGGAGTTGAGAGGAAGTAGTATTCTCAATGAAATTCTGTAATCAACTCAGATCGCTTTATTTTCCATTAAGATTTCTCCTACTTAGTCAAATTACTGAATGACTGACATCATTGTGTGAATCTTCATGAAACACAGTATTTAGCAAATATTTTACTTCCTTCTAAAGTTAGATTTGATTCTTATTCCATAGACTAAGCCCAATGGAACACACACAGAAATATATATATATATATAACCTCGATAGGCTCTTTCTGTTGTCTTTTTTTGAGCTTCCTTTCCTCTCTTTTCGTCTCTATCACCATTTTTAAAATAATGTCCATGAATTTCACACTCAGCCACGTTTCCTACCCCTTTTTAATTTTGCCTTTTCCTTTTGAGACAGGAACCTGGTAAGTCTCTACATTGCCCAGGTAAGGCTTCAATTTGTGATCCTCCTGCCTCAGCCTCCCAGAGTGCTGGTACTGTAATAGTATGTATCCACAGTCATGTCTACTAGCCTTTTCTTTTTTATAATTTTTATTCATTTTAATGAGATAAAGGATAAAACAGCAATGAAACAATTTCAAAACAGGTTAGTAGGACATTTACAACAATTAATACATTGCATATTGTTGTCTTCATAGTAGTTATTCAGAGGAAACAATACAGATATGATATCTTGTCTAAAACATATTTGTACAAACATTTATTCTCAGTGAATTAAGAGAAAGTAGCTATCTATCTATCCTCACTGTCTTGTGTATACATATACTTATTTATTTATTTTCTTTCCCCACTTTTTTTGACAAGAAAACTGTCTTTCATATACACTTTTGTAAAATTAATAATGAATGACACTAGGTTGCTTAGCAACTGATAGCATACCTTAACTAGACAGGATGTTCATCTCAGGAGTGAGGTAACTTGTTTGTTTTAGGCACTGGGTCAAGTCCCACCTACATATATTAGATCGATTTTCTAGCTTTGTGGCTCCCAACATATCGCCCTTATCCATTTTGTTTTTTCAGAGATGGGTGTTCCATTGCTGTTAGAGAAGCTATATTTGGAGAAGTCTTTAAAGGACCTTTTCATACTTGAAACCAGTCTAGAGATTGTAGGCACTTGGATTCAGCAAAAAAACCAATATAGTTCAACAGTCTGTAATAGTAGTGGGTTATCAGCAGAACTGGCATTTGTCAGAAGTTGTTGACTTGAGCCTCTCACAGCTCAGTGTATTAATAGGACATTACTTTTGATATCTTTTTCTGCTGGATGGCTAAGACCAAGTTAAAGCAAGACCTATATACCTAAAAACATAACTTTTGTATCTGACAAGGTCAGTCAAATCCCCTCAAGATTTACACTGGAACCCTGTACAGCACCTTGTAGATCTCTTGTCAGTGTCAGCCATCTGGATGAGTCACGGCCATTGCTTGACCAGTTTTGCTCTCTGTGAAAGCCTGAGAGAAGTTTTTCTCTCTAGATGACTCTCCCTAGGCACACTATACATAGTTGACATTTTCCTCTGTGGCCCTCCACTAGCGATTTCGAAGCTAATTACCACAGTGGTGCTCACAGTATTTATTTCTAGTATTTTATTGTGTTAGAAAGTAGGGTTGAGATATTTTAGTGAACTTCTGATTTATTTTCCCATTTATTTACTAACAATAAATTTTATTTTGGAGCCATTGAGATAGTTCATCTGTCTAAAGCGCCTGCTTAGGCAAGGTTAGGCAGTCGCAGGAGACCGCGGTTCAATCCCTGGCACCATATGCCATACCAGCCATGCCCTCAGGGTGGGCTGAGTTGGCCAAAAAAAGAAGAAGAAATTTTATTTTAGTAAGTCTTTTACGTGGAAATAATTCTAAATTTCACCCCGCAGGCAATGCAAAACCCTTTAAAATTAAAGTCTTTATTTCTAAATTTGAAAATTAAAGACTTAAGACAATGATAACAATAACAAAAATATTCTTATTACCTGTGATGAGATTACACACATCTTTTGAGTCTTTAGTGTGCACTGCTCCTGGACACAGTTCGTATCCATGGCCCACTGGGGGTATAAACTGGTGCTTTGTGGGATTTGCTATACATTTAAAAGGTGCTGCTTCTGGTTTTGATCCATCATTGTGTTTCAAATTTAGACATAGATAAATGACAAATAATTTGATGCTAAAGTATACAAGGCATTACAGTTTTCTATTTATGTCGTCAATTACTAAACATTCATCTTCATGTCATACAAAGATTTCTGATCATGTTGTTACTTGATAATGAATTGTAGGGAGGCATTTAAGAGGTGCTCATGGAAAGGGTGCCAAGATGTGTTTGTTAAGCTTAATTGGCATTTTTTAAATCACTAATTTACCTAACTATATACTTGTTCTGATTTATTTTAAGAAAGTAAGTGGTTTACTGCTGTGTTTTATTTTAGATGTTTAGATTTCAAGGGAAGTATGAGTCTAAGCCTTTTGTAAAGTTTAAAGAAAAAGCATCTTGGCGAAGGTCTTAAAAAGTGCAGTCTCTTCATATTTTTCATGCACCAGAGTAGTTATGTAGCCATTTAAAATGAGAAAGTTTCTATTTCATGCAACTCAGCGCTGTTTTTCTAAATGTAGAAATTGTCACCCTTATTATTTTTGGTTTATCTGAACACCAATCACAGAGAACTTGAGATTTCAAGTCAATGTTGCCCTTTCACGGTGGTTCCATGTGAGTCTTGTTATATTTCTTGCTCCTGTCAAAAAATTGTATCTAAACTTAAATGAAATTCACACATGTAACCTTGTGAGATCCCGAGTACCCTTTAAATGTTCCATGGGCCTCAACCAAATGAATAATTGTCCATCAGCTTATGGTTCATTAGGGACCACAAATCAGTTGAGTGGGAGGTGTTTCATAGGAAACTATTCAAACCGAAGTTTTGCTCGATTCTTGATGAATAGAAACAGCCGAGGGTAAGGACCTTTCATCTAGGGGCTCCAAGGTAGTTAGGCTGGTGATAGCTAAGGCCTATAAAGCTAATTGGGCAGAGAAGAAAAAAGAGGCAGCAACATGGTCTAGACACAGAAAGGAGACATTCCTTGGTGCTTATTGGCAAGTAAAAAGCTTAGCTGACAGAAGGATGTGTAGTTGAATTTCACTAAAGATTCAAACTTCAAAAACTATTCTTCACTGTGAAAACTACAAGAATAAACCTGTAATTGTGATTTTTGCTTTCTGAAACGGAAGACTATTTTATATTGTTTTATGAGCATTAAGTTACACTGTAGTTCATGTAGTTTTACAAATCTTAAAATTCATTTTGATTTGACTTTTCAGTTGTGTTTTATTACATTGCTATTTTAAAAGGGATAAATCAATAACATATTTCCAAATAAATGATGCCCCTTGTTCATCTCTCTGCCAAGTTTTGCCTTGTTCACATATGCATAGAGTCATTCAATACTGGATTTAGTACACACACAGAAAAATATATACTACAGGCCTCCAAAATACATGAGAAAAATCAGGTGCCCAAGTTAAAGTTATCTGGTATTAAGAAAAACTTAGAAAGTTATAATAACTAAAGAAAGAAAACCACTTTATGCACCTATGCAAAGGAATATAGGCGAGATCAAAATATCCATTGTGATATTATTCAATTTCTAATAATTTTCATACTGGGAAATTAGAAGCAGTATCTATACCCTAATTTAATGATAACCTAGATTTTTAGAATATTATTCATATACTATTTTATTATTAATTAAATCACACATTTGATTGAGTGCATTAATTGGATAACTGAACAATACAATCTAGTCTTCTTTCCTACATAGACAAGAATCCCGTTTCCTCAAAGAAATATGTGGCTTCAATTAGTCACATGTTAAGGAAGAAAAGGAGAGAGAGAGAGAGAGAGAGAGAGAGAGAGAGAGAGAGAGAGACTTACAATTTTATAGCTTGAAATGTAGGTGTCACTGATGACATGAGAACTGGGCCAGAAGTTAATGTTCATGTAAAGGAGGAGAGAGAAAGAACAATGGTGCAGCCTCCTCTCTCAATGGTTCATTTGCACACACGTCATATAATGTAAAGCAAAGCTAATTCCAATCTTTCTCCCTCCTCTTTCCCTCCTTCCCCCTCCCCCATTTCATTCTGCACTAATGCACACCACAGATACAAGGCACAAGAAAGTCATAGCATTACATTGACCAGGAATACCATAGGATATTGGAAAAAAATAAAGATGAAGATATGATAAAACTAGTTTCATCCTATCCTATTCTCTACTCATCCCCCAGTACTTCTATGACTTCTTGGCACTAAAAATGCATCAGAAACTCTCCCTACTGATTAATTTCTATCAGCCTAGTCTTTTATTTCAATTTAATCCTACTAACTACCTTAAGATAGCATCAGATTCGACAAGATAATCTGCAACTTACAGGTGTCAATCAAATATATAAATTATGACCTATGTTTCTGATGAAAGGATTATAAAATGGAGTTTCTTTAACCATCTGCTTGAATTCAGTGAATTTTTTTTAAAAAATTCTTTCAAATACCTGAGGGAAACATTTGACTTAACATTTACATGTTCATTTTAACTAAGAGCACAAATTTTACAGATAAATAACCAAATGGAAGTGATACATAGCAAGAGGTATGGGAAACAGCGGATGGGAGGCTAGACTGCCTGCAGCAAACGAATTCTAGGAATGTGTGGATGCTCCCCGCGGTGGATGGGAAAGTAAGACTAGAGCCTCAAAGGGCTACAAAGGTAAGTCTAGAACTGGATATTCTAGGGATTTCATGGATGTTTCATTAAGCAAGAATGATTGATGAAATTATTGGCAATGTGCGATCAACACAAACTTCAACCCATTCCCTCTTCCCAGGAGGTTGGAGGCTAGAAGTGAATACCTGAACTCCTAGAGTGTTCTTTCCTGAGACCAGCACCCAGCCTCAAGCTACCTAAAGATAGCTCAGCTACTGGTGATCTCATCCAGACATTCCTTACTCCTGAGAGTCCCTGACTGTGGGGAGTCTGCATGTGTATTAGGAAATGAGGGCAATGAGTATTACGTATATTTCAAAACACCACAATTACTTTTCTTTTTGCCTTTAATTAACAATCAGCTAATTTTACATTCTTGGGAGACTTGCACAACTTTAGTTCTAGGTGAATGGTATTTTACATAGTTAAGTAGTTAAAATTTTTTTCATGATATTGTTTGATAAATTTTAAATAGTTTTAAGGAAATGATTTTTGTTTTACCATGTCTGAGTCTAATTTTGCCTACCTTTCATCTAGGAGTTCCAAGGTAGTTAGGCTGCTGACAGCTAAGGCCCATTAAGCCTTGGTTACTCTCACAGTCTTAACATCAAGACTTAAATTGTTCATTAAATGTCTTAAGAGCTTGAATTATATTTGATGTATACACTTTACCTAACTTTTATTCAAATATTCATGTCTCACTGAATTACAGTGTTATAATACACTAATATAAAACAATGTTCTAGACAAAAAAATCTCAAACAAAATTAAGATTCCTCCTAAACCTTTGGGGGAAAAAATAGAACAATAAAAAAGAGTATTTCATTGACTTACATAGCTGATTCCTCAGTTATTGTTGAAAGTAATTGTTCACCTTGCCATCTTTGGCATCAAGATGCATAAATCTCAGAATTTCTCTGAGAATTCACACATCTCGGGAGAAAAAAAGCAAACTACACAGAACAGTTCTTCCACTGTGAAAAATAGCAAAATTCCACACCTACAACAAATTGCAAATTTTCACATATTTGCTCCAGGCAAACATTTGCAATTTTCGCAGCAAATAAGGATTTTGGCTTCAATATACTTTTTTTTGTCTCCTCCTCCCTTGGGGAAAAAAAACTACTCTATTTTCAGACAACCTGAAAACACATACACACACACACACACACACACACACACACACACACACACTCTCACATACACACACTCACAAGCACACATGGAAATTATCTATCTATCTATCTATCTATCTATCTATCTATCTATCTCCTTCATATAGTTATTTTAATTTTGATAGATACGTACATGGATGAAAAATATCAGTTTAACAGGAGTGTACTTTATTCACAAATTCAACTTTTATTCAGGGACCATGAAATGAAATTTAATTGTTCTGAACTAGCTCCACTCTGATCAGAGGGATCATTCTTAAATGTTTTCTAGTACTTTCAGGAAATAGACATTTTGCAGTCGTCAAACAAAAGGAGAAGTTGGTTTTCTCTTAAAAAATTAACATGGATTAGTTTTTAATTTGTTCATATAAGAAAATGCTTTTATCTCAAGATGCAATAGTGTCTCTCGATCAACAGTGAAGTCTACCTAGGCAATTTATTTTTCCAAAATAATAGCATACAAATGTTGAAAACAAACATGAAAATTGACAATATGTATGGCCATCTCTGCGCTAGTGTCCTCTAATTGACACTCCTTTTAATCTATTTATGGTCAAAGAATGAAAGCTTTAGTATTGTTACAACAATGATGCTTCAAAATCTACTTTGTAATCAGAGGAAAATCTCCCAGGATGGCAGCATATTTGAAAGTTTCTTTTATGGCAAAAATTCTAATTTTAATTTAAATAATTTTGAAATGTTCAATATCGATTGTATAATGAAGTGTATCACTTGATCATGTTCTTTGGTTTAGGCTTTCACAGTCATGGTAATCATTATACTCTGTTCACACAAGCTCTTCGATTTTTTGTCTGGAGTGTGTGTGTGTGTGTGTGTGTGTGTGTGTGTATGTTATTCAGTAGAAAACTTCCAATTGTATAGCACTCTAAGGAGGGCCATTTTCCTATACAAAAGAGAATAAGCACTACTCTTTGTGATTTTTCTTATTCTTTTACTTTTATCATTTATTTATTTATTTATTTATTTATTTATTTATTTATTTATTTATTTGGTACAGGGTCTATCTACACAGCTCAGACTAATAGTGATTCTCCTGTCTCACCCTCCCCAGCCCTGGGATTACAGGCATGCCTTGCAGTAACCAGGGATTGAACCTCCATCCTTGTGCTTGCCAGAAAAGTGCTTAAACCAGTGAGCTAACTTCCCAGCCCACCAAGTTAATATAATGTGAATAATGTCAGTGCTATATTAATGTTCATTTTTCTAATGATTTCCCTAGCCTTGTGCATTTAAATATAAAGACCAATGCTCTCTTATCACTGGTTATAAAGCTTAAAGACAAGTTGATATGAGCAGTTTAGCTTTCACGCTGTTCTCCTGACTTTGGTATCACTAACTCCTAAACACTATGCCAGAACCTGGTCTTATTAGGAACTTTTGCTATGCCAGCCTGTCAAGTTCTTTCTCTGTCCACTTCTCTGCTCAAATTCTCCTGTGTCTAGGCCCACCTAACGTGTCATGGTTTTAGAAACACTTTCACAAACTCCTTATTTAGAGGTCTTTAATTTTCTATCTCTGTAATATGACTTTACTTATGAATTCATAATCAATTTTTAGCTAAATAATTATAGAATGTTTCCACTAGCTCAATTCAGACATTCAAAGTTTCAGACAGGTTTTGGTTTTTACATTCTTTTGCTAGCACATGTATGCATTATATGAAGACTGTTCCTGTGGGGAGCCAATACATGTACATAGCACATTTCATTTCCTACTTCATCTGCTTTCCCTCCTTTCCATTTCTGGATGTTCTTCCTACTTCAAGATGACCTATATTCCCACTTCCTATTGTCTTTTATTGTCCTCTTTATTTATATTTTAGGTTTCTCATATAAAAGAAACTATGTGAATTCAGCCTGGGTATGTGATTTATTGAACCAGACATCATGGTTTCAAGGTGTATTTGTTTTCCTATGATTGACTCACATTTTTCTTCTTCATGGCACAGTGCTACTCTATTGTGTATAAATACAGTTTCAATCTATTCATCTGTTGATGGACATCTAGGCTGTTTCCAACAGTTAGCAATTATATCTATAAATACGAGTATGCAAGTGTTACTATAAAATGATACCTTTAACTCTTTTGTAAAGATACCAAGAATAGCTGAGTCAATTAGAATTTCTAGTTTTAGCTTTTTGATTTTTTAAGAGAACAAAAAGTAAAAATGCTACAGAATTTCAAATTAAGACTGTTTGTTGGGCTGGCCAAATAGGTCAATGGATTAAAGCACCAGCAAGCAGGCTCAGGGGCCAGGGGTTTGATCCCTGGGCCTGATACCCCCACCCCATGCACTGAGATAGCAATTGAGACTGGGCGTGGTGGCGCATGCCTGTAATCTCAGCTCTTGAGAGGCTGTAAACAAGTGGATCACTAGGAGTCCTAGCTAGTAGTAACACCCTGAAATACCCTGTAGACCCTTTCTTAAAAGAAAAAAAAAGAAGAATGGTTATTATATTACTTATTATTATCTTCAAAGTAGTTGCCAAATACAGGCATGCTTGAGGATTTTATAACTTTGAATTTTTGAGGAGTCTCCATACTGCTTTCTACAGTAATTATACTAGCTTAAATGTCTACAAAAGCGTAGAAGAGTTTTTTTTCCCTGCAGCCCTTTCAGCATTTGATATCATTTAATTTATTGAAAATTGTCATTCTTTCAGGAATAAGATAGAATGTCAGTGTTGTATCAATTTTCATTTTTCTAATGATTAGCAATATTGACTGTTTTGTTGTGCATTTATTGGCCATTGACACTTGCTTTTCTGTGAAGTGTTTATTCAACTCAAGCTCCTCTTTTTGATTGATTCTTTTATTTGGGGGGGGAATCTAATTTTTAATCTCTTCACATAATCTAGATTTTAGTCCCAGGCTGAGGAATAGCTGAATTATTTTTTTCAAATTTTGTACATTGTCTCTTCACTCAGCTGTTTCCTTTATTGTGCAGACAATTTGTAATTTCAGATGATCCTATTTATTTAATCCCGGTATTATTTCTTGTGCCACTGGAATTCTGGTCAAAAAATCCCCAGTACTGCCAAAAAAAAAAAAAATTTTACCTATGTTATATTCCAGATTATGTGTTCTGTTTTAACATTTAGGTCTTTGATCTGTTTTGATTTCAGCTTAGTATTTAGTCAAATATTTGGTTCTAGACTCAGTCTCTGCCTGTGGGTGTCCAGTTTTCCTAGCACTACTACTTGACTTGTCCTTCCTCCTAGTGTACGTGTTTGGCTCCTTTGTAAAAGACCAAATGGCTGAATGTATCTGAGCTTTTTTTCTTTTTTCTTTTCTTTTTTGCTTTCTCTATTCTGATTCCACTGATCTGCACACCTGGCTTTTGTAACAGTATCATGCTGTTTTTATCACTGAGTCTTTGTAATGTAGCTTCAAATCTAGAATTTCGATGCTTCCTGCTTTACTCTTGTTATTTTTCTTCTTTTAGGGGCCTCTTCTGGTTCCATATAAATTTTAGTTATTTTTTTCTCTAGATCTGTGAGGATAGCTGTTGGTAAAGTATTAAACCTCTATAGTATAAGTTTTGGAAATATGACTTTCTAAATATATTTGTTCTGCCCTCCTAGGAAAGGGAGTATCTTTCTATTTTTTCTTATCCTCTTCAATGTTTCATTTCAGAATGTTATAATTTTCATTCTAGAGTACTTTCAGTTCCTTGGATAGGTTAATTCCTAAATATTTAATATTTCTTGATCCTATTATAGATGGTATTGTTTTCTTAATTTCTTTCTTAATCAATTAGTTATTGATGAAGAAGAATACTATTGATTTCTATGTGTTCTGCCACTGGTTGAATTCTAGGAATCCTCAGTGAAAGATTTGAGCTTTGAAGGTCATGTCATCTACAAATAAAAATACTATGATTCTCCCCTTTTCCATAATCAACTCTTTATTGCTTTCTCTTGTCTTATTGCTAGGGCTAATATTTCAAGGAATATTGAACAGGAATGTTGAGAGTGGACTTCTTGTGTTGTTCCATATTTTAGAGGGAAATCTTTAAGCTTTTCCTGATTTAATTTCTTAACAATGTGATTGGCATCGTGGCCTTATCCTGATTGAGATAAGGTTATTATATACCCTTTTTCTTCAGAATTGTTAGCATGAGTGGATATTGGATTTTATCAAAGGCATTTTCTGCATCTATTGGGATGGTTGTAGCTTTGTTTTTTATGGATTATATTATCAGTTTGCATATTTTTGAGCCATCCGTGCATCCCTACAATATGCCTTTAAAGTTTTCAGTGAAAGACATTGTCCCAAAAGAATTAAGTAGAACACTGAAAAGCATTTCTCACTTCACTTAATATTGCTTTAAAATAATGGACTCTTGCAATGTTTTTGAATGAATTCTATGTTTCACTATATTGGGAACATACATACCTATGAACTGAAAATTTGATGTGTGGAAAAAGTGAGAGGAAAAGTACCCGGAATAATGAAATTGGAATTGTAGAAACAAAATTTTAAATATAAAGTGTGTTTTAACTGCTAAATTAAAATGCGATTGCTCATGTTTATAGGGTATCATGAGATATTGTAGTATTTATGCACATCATGTAGGGTTTCAGCCTTAAACATATCTGTTCCCACAAAACATGTCAATTTTTTAATTTTGCTAAACACATTTGAAATCCCTTTTAATTTCTATTTTTCTGAAGGGCACAGCATGTGTCATTATTTGTAGTCTGTGTTCACCCTCCCAGGCAATAACACACCAAGACTTTTAGTACTAACTCTGACTCAGTAGCTATTGTTCAATCTTTTCCTATTATATCTTCTTTCCTATACCTTCTGATCTTTAATAATTTCCTTTTCACACTCAACTTCTATGCTATTAACATTGTTTTCTTCTATGTATGGGTCAGATTGTGGGATAGTTGTCTTTCTGTCCCTTGTTTGTTTCACATAACACAATAATGTCTAGTTCCATCTATGTTGTTGTAAAAGACAGCATTTCATTCTTTTATTTTTTTAAGTACTTAAGTGTGCTTTTACTAACAATGATATAAGTTACTAAAATTCTCAATGAAGGCATCCAAATGCTCTGACCTACTTTAATCTCAAGTTCTCTAATGGGTTTCGGCCAGCAACTTATATTGCCTTGTTAGAATGACATTGCACTTGATTGAACAGATGACTATAAGTATGATAATGTAAAACGTAAGTTCCTGTGTCCTCATCTACATTGAATAGTTTACTATCAAAAAAACAAACCAAAACAAAACAAAATAAAAAGTAACCTCATGTTAACTAAATGGGAAAACTAAAAACTAAAACCTATACTTGGCAGGAATATATCTCAGTAGCAGAAGCACCTGCCTGCTAAAGCACAATAGTATTCATGTGTATTTGTGTCATTTTTTTTAAATCTAAAGGACAGTTAGATTTGTTAATATTCTAGTAATTGTTATTTCAACTACAAAGATCCCCTGTCTTCATATCCAGACCAACACCTGTTACATTTTTTGATAATAGTCATTCTTACTATTTTCTAAGTTATCTCAATGTAGGTTTTATTTGCATTTCCCTGAGGGCTATCATTGTTGAACAAGTTTTTATATATTTGTTGGCTATTTGTACATCTTCTTTTGAGTAAAGTAGGTTTATTGAGTCAAATTTTTTGAGGCATAACTGAAGACACAGTAAATTCACACAGGGAAATACCGTGTTAGTATTTTTCTATAACTTCCCCTTTCCACGAAGAGTATAGAACCAATATTTCTTATGCCAGCTCTCTATTGTAAGTTATTATGTCATTCAGATATAAGAAGGAAGGTTTTGATTAAATGATCATAACTTTTCTCCAATGTTACTAATCTAATTACATCATACTTTAAATCTATCATATCAGTTTAAATATTTATTTTTACTTCAATTTACTGTACCTTTTAAATCTTAACCTAGTTTCATTAAACAGAATTAGGTCACGATTTTCAAATACTCACATAACTATCCAATTCACTACAGGAAAAAAAATATTTCTGTCGAATTATAGTTATGCAACATTTATACTTTAAAATAATAAATTGTATGTTTATAATGGCATTATATTCTTATCACATGCCTATGTTTGTATCTATTAATCATGTCTCAGTATATCAAAATTTCTACTATGTGCTAGACACGAAGTTTCAGATATTTCCTTTTGTCTTGCTCTATTTTAAATTTTATTAATTTCATCTAAGCTACTCTGATCACTTCTGAATGAGTAAACTCCCTTACTACAGGCTTAAAGATAATATATATAATAAAAGGACTTATTTAATGTGTGTTCTATGCCAGGGGTTGGGTCCAGGGCTCCAGGGATGCAATATACTAGGGCGTTTACTATTCATAGGATTCCAATCAAACTTGAAAATATTAACATCATATACAAATGTAAAATAGGGAAGTTGATTCTTTTTCTTTGTTTTGTTTTTGAGATGGGGTCTTGTTATGCTTTTCAGATTGGCCTGGAACTTACTATATAGCCAATGCAATCCTTAAAGGCACTGCAGTCCTCCTGTCTCAGCCTATCAAGTGTTGTGCTGGGATTATAGGTGTGCACTATGACACTCAGCAGCTAATTATTTTAGAGGTTAGATAAATTGTGCCTTATATTCTTATACTAGAAAGTGGAAGGAATTGGGAATTAAACTAATCTGGAGCAACAACCAAGGAATCATAACTTTAATCTTGATTGGCCCATCATTCATTTTGTCAGTCCCAGTTGGGTCTATTTTCATACAATGCCTTGCTTACTCAGGCATCCAACTCCAATTTAAGTAGATTCTGAATTTACTATTTTGCCACTTTACAAAGGACAAAAGGTGGGGACAAAGTCCAGTTGTGACTTTGTACCCCTCTTTCTTTCTAGCCTTCTTTTTGAGTTGTCTTGTTTCACTTTTATTTCAACGTGAGGAAATGCGTGTGGGTTGATGTGCACGAAATACAGTCGCACCTCAGTGTCTGTGCACTCCCATTACCTTTTGCCTGGAAAGTCTTCCTTACAGGCCTCAGCAAAATAAACCTAAGTAATGACAAGTCAACACAGTTGTGATTTTAAGGAACAATCCTAATCACAAGAGTTAAGCCAAATGCCACTGTGCCTAACCGACAGTATCTAAACTCCCAGAAAACTATCTTAGCCCTTATTTTATGTAAAGTAATTTTGATTGCTTCATGGCCTTTTGGCTAAGATCAAGTGTAAAATAATTTTTATGTGTTTCTGTTTTTCTAGAATCTGTGCACTGGTGGAAATACACTACCTAATTTTCAACTTCAGTACTATTGTGTTACCCAGGACACAAATTCAAAAGCTATTCTTAAACTGAGACAGACTTTTGAGTACAGGAAAAGGAAGTGGACAAAGGCCCAGTTAAGATCCATAGTTTCATACATTTTTACTTATGTACATTTCTTATAAAACAAAATAATAGTCTTTTAAAATTGTAGGAATTCTGAAAAGGATGGTACAGTGACTCCTGAATCCACACTCATGCAGCTCTTTCTGTGATGCTTTTTTGTTTCTAACATAATTTTATTTGACCATCCAATTGTGAGAACGAGTTAGGCCCACTAAAGGGCAGAGGAAATGCAAATTTAGAGAACCTGAATAGCTTCTTAAAGATCATTCAGCTTCCTGGCAGCCAGAGAACTGAAACCAGACCATCAGCCTGGAAAGCATCTCTACTTATGACTGCTGAAATGAATAAAAGGAAAAGGAAAGGAATCACCATATTTATGGAACTCTCTGAAAGTATCAGTGATATTCTACTGGTAACTAAGGCATTTGTGGGACCACTGGTCATATGTGTTTCACTTTTGTGCTAGAGAGAAAACCCTTGATTTTAGAATTAAAATATATGTGATTCTTTTATAATAAATATATATGAAGTGAAAGGACATTCAGTGAGTATTCCCTAAGTTTGTTTTTTATTCAGTTCATGGATAATTTGCATCAGAATGTGAAAAGTTCCTGGGCATCTTGAATGTAATCATCAAATTTGTTCTTCTACATACTTCCAGGTCTTATATTTTGGTATAAATCTGTAACATAAATATCAAAACTATAAGGTTTTCAGTTTTATTTCTTCTCTTTACATTCTTATATGCAGTCTTCAGCTCTACTATACAGAAAATAAAAATACTATAATGTGTTCTAAAATATTTACCAAATGAATTGTATTTGTTTCCCCTGAACATTTATCAAGAGCTCCCTATCTTGGATCTAGCTTAGCAAAAACTACATACTGTTTTTGCTAATAAGGTCAACCAACATCAAGGTGTGATAACTCTATATTGCACTGTAAATATCTCAGTGCTTACAGTGACTTTGTATTTAAATAATAGTTCTCAAAGTAAAATCTATCTACTGCTTTGTTAGCTTTTGGAGACAGGATCTTGCTATGAAGTTCAGGCTGGCCTTCAAATCACTGTGCAGCCCAGACTGGGAACAAGCTTGCTCTGATCCTCCTGTTTCAGCCTTCTATGTGTTGGGTTTACAGGTATGTGCTGGTATGTCAGCCTCAAGGTTAATTTAGAAAGGCTGTTTGTTTTGATAAGAAATTCAGAGTTATCCAGTAGGCAGAATAAAGCGGGAAAGTGAAATCGATGCACCTAATTATTAAATCATGGTTGCTATTAGACTGAGTTGGGATCTTACACGTATGTGTATATAATTTTTAAGATCACTTGAAAGTGAATATATATGAAAACAGAAACTTAGCAGTGAAATTGAGAAGAAAATTTTATTAGTTATGTAATATTGATATACTAATCAAAACAAAAAGAAGAAATAATTATAGATTTATCAAAAGGAATTTATCATTTAAAACAGAAGCATCTGAATTTATTCCTTTTTACCTTTCTTAAAACAGAAATATGAAGCTTAAATATTGTTTTAAAAGTATCTGACCGATGACAGAGTGTCACGACGAGTCAGGTTTCCTGTGCTGCTCGCAGGAGAGATAAGGTAAGAATAAACCAGGCCAGGGTTAAGATGTGCCGATGAGGGGCCAGGGAGATGGCTCAGTAGAATAAGCGCTTGCCTGGCAAGCACAAGGGCCTGAGTTCAATCCCCGGTCCCCCCCCCAAAAAAAAAAAAAGATGTGCCTATGTGAAGCCAGCCACGTGAGCAACAAGAGCGTGGTGATCCCGCGATGAATGCCAGGAAGAAATTCAGGTCGGTAGAGAGGTGTCGGGCAGGCGACAGAGCTCAGTGATCAAGGCGCCTGCTTAGGCAAGCTCAGGCAGGTGAGGGGACCAAGGGGATCCCCAGCACTACATTCCAAGCCAGCCCCGCCCTCAGAGTGGGCTGATCCGGCAAAAAAAAAAAAAGCATTTAGTTGGGTTTAGGATAATATTTTGAAGGTGTTTTCACGTGTTGGACTAGAAATGTGTTATCACACAATACACATGCTTACGCTTAAACATCGAAAAATGTTAGCAACTTTTATCCCTGTTTAAAGACTAATATGTTCCAAGCATAATTATTTCCCACTTTATGAGAAATAATCCTGCTAGACTGTGTGAAGAGTCCTTATTTCTGTATGACAATTAGTTTTTCTCATAAATAGACCAAAATTATATGGTTTGGATGAAATGTGTATATTACTATAGGATAAAAGAATGAAGACACTTTTTCTAAGTAAAGTGTCCTTAAAACACTAAATTCAAAAATTTCAAATGTATTTATTTTAAAGAACACTTTATGCTCAAGAACACATGAGCAAGCTTTGTAGACTAAAACCCACTAAGTGGGTAGAAACACACTTACACAACAGATAAATTAAATATTCACAGTCAAGGGCTGGGGAGATAGTTTGGAGGTCTAGGCCGGCTCAGGACTCAAATTAGATCCCTGGTATCATATGCCTTGTCAACCCCAGAACCCCAGGTGCATGGTGTCGGCCATGGAAACCGGATGTGGTGGCGCATCCCTGTAATCCCAGTGCTGAGGAGGCTGAGACAGGAGGATCACTATGAGTCTGAACCACGTAGTAAGGACCTGTACCAAATAAATAAATGAATAAAAAGTTTTAAAAATTAAAAAATAATAAAGCCAGGTCCTCCAAAAAATACATCTCAAAGAGTTTTATAAATAAAGGTAGTAAACAAATATAGCATATGATTACTTATAATTACATCTGAACTTAAATGTTTGTGATTAAAAAAAAAAATTGTTACAGAGTCTCCCTATGCAGCTCAGACTCATAGCCATCCTCCTGTTTTAGCTTCCTCCCCAGCACGGAGATTGCAGGCGAGTGTGGTGGGTATGGGTTTCAGGGGCCAGCAAAACATATACTACCAGGGATTGAACTCAGATCCTTGCACTTTCCAGGTAGGCACTTAGACTGCTGATCTACTCCCCAGCCCAAGACATGGTTTTAGTACATGCTGAAATGGTACTGAAATAAAACTTAAATATCCAGTAGTCATAGAAAGTTCATACATCAAAACGCAAATGAGTGACATTCTTACTTGTACCTCCTAGATATAAACTTCAAGTCATTACACCATTCTGTCTCAACTATGTTTCTGCAAACCCTGATTACAGTACTACTTCCATCACTCCTTCGAGAAGTTTTTGCTAAGAATTTCTGGTGGGTGAAACACTCCTGTAAGTTTTGATGATCACATCAAATAAATGCTCTGACTCAAATATCTGCAAGCACATCCATTCGTCCATTTAGCCTTCAGCTTACTACATTTCATATGGCTTCATCTTCCAGCTTTTTATCTATAGTAATTATGTCTTGCTTTGCTAACAGTTTTAATTAATTATTGTTCTTAAACACTCCAGTGAAGATACCCTGTCAGTACACTGACTGACAAACAAGTTTCTGTACAACTGCTTTATAAATTTAGCAATTCTCATGGTCACCTGAGATGCAATGAGCTCATCGTGGTATAGTGGTTGTATGATGGCCAAGAGACAACTGGCTCAAGACATTTGAAAACTGTGCTGCTGTCACTGACTAGTAGTTAATCCTATACAATTATAACACTTCACAGTGAAAAGTTTGAAATACTTTAGGTGAAGTGTTAAGTAGCCTTAAGACTTTATACAGTCTTTATATTATATATTTTAAATAATATTTTCTTTTCAATATCTTTGAAATCAATTGTATATAAAGTAGTCTGAAAGTTATACCTTCAGTAATGCAAAACATGAATATTCCTGCATTTTTAGAATGAATTTGGTAATTTGTCTTCAATCTTTTGAGAAATCCATGAGAATGGTTAACAGAGTATAGAATTCAAGCAAACTTCATTGTTTTATGACAAAAATAGAAAAGAACATATCCTCATACCCTCAATTTCAGGATTTTAATTAAATAATGAATTGTAAATTTGCATATTGGATAATAATCTGGATTCAGTACAAACTCTTCACTTAATAAATTTAAGGTTTTAGAAGAAAAAACAATTCTTTACCTCTCATTTTCATCACATACAGAACGGGAAAATTATGTTTGTGCCTCATGAAGTTGTGAGATTTAAAAAACAGGGCAAATGTTCAGCCTAATCTTATCCTAAGGGGTGCTTGCAACGTGTGCCACCCTGCCCATCTTATCATTGTTACAGAAGAGGGAACTGAGGTCATGTTTCTGATCCTTCCCAGCCACTAAAGCTTCCAAAACTGCAAAAGCTGGAGTAACATAGCCATAATCTGAAGGAAGTGATAAGAGTGACTTTTTACAGACAGTGCAGAAAAATGACAAGATATGGTCTCAGGGAACATTTTCAAAACTGAATATGACCAGATCATTGAGTTCTTGAGCAGACAGAACAAACAGAAACTTTGGTTCTAACTGAGGATCTGGGGAAAAGGGAAAAAAAATTTGCAGCTCTGTGAAAAGATGTATTATGTAAAAGAAGGGAGTTATTACTGAATATTTATAAGAATTATTTAAATGAATAAGGTGTATTGTAAAAATAAAATGAACATTTTGAAATCACACATTAGAATTAAAGTAATATTAACAGCAAAATATAAGCTTTCCAATTCGTTATCTAATTGAGAATTTGGAGAATATTTTGTCTATTCACATGGAAGGAGGAAATATGACATAGGAACAAATGAAATCAGACAATACTAAATGAGAAAAAAATTTGATTGCTTCATAACATGACAGTGTACTTCAAAAACAACAAAGACTGTACAACAGAAAATACAGTTTATGAAGCTTAAGATTCAGAAGCCAACCAGTATTCAAAGGAAATGTGTAAAAATTAAAAAATGAAAATCATAAAATGCAGACAGAAGAAATGAGACATAAAACTAAGGTCAATATAATAACAATAATTAGGGACGATAATCAATTATTTAATGTCAATTAGATGGGAAAAGTTTAGAATGACAGGCTGATTTAAGAATAAGTACAAGAGAAATAAATAGAACATTTTGTAAATATATGTAGAGAAAAAAATTAATTATAATAAAAAAATTCCATCACCAGACAGAATAAGTAAATCACAAGATAATGATGAAGAGATTATAAAGGAATCAAATTTTATAAGTGAAACTTAATTATCTGTTGTCTTGGTAAAAATGTAAGAGTTCATATCAAATATTGGGAATACTAGAGCCAAAAGAGTACAAAATTTTTGTGACTTTATCTTACGTTCAAGAAAATTTTAAAGCATTTCCAGGGCTGGAGAGATGGCTCAGTGGTCTAAAGCACCTACTTGGAACAAGCTTGGCAAAGCACAGGGACCGCGGTTCAATCCCCCAGCACCACATGCCAGCCAGCCGCACCCCCTGGTGGGCTGAGCTGGCCACACACACACACACACACACACACACACACACACAATAAATGTTAAAAAAAAAATAAAGCATTTCCATTCATCACGTATGCTGCGTGTCCTTTTTCTAATTTTGAAATATTTCCCAAGCAGTTATATAAAAATGTACAAAGGAAAAAAAAAGTGAAATGTAAATTCACACACAAAAAGGAGCATGCACATTTAAGATTGTACTCATAATCTCACTAAGCCAACTAATCTCTTCATGAAACTGGATTGCATTGATTACCAAAGTTAAGATTTTCTCCATATATCTCAGGAAATGGAGTGCTCTGCCAGTGCCCAAGTTCGGCAAGGATGACTACATTCCAAATCTCTGCAAATTCACTCCTTCTCTTCCTCGTCCCATCAATCTTTCACTTCACCTGTCTTTGACAGACAATCTAAGTGCCCCCTGATTTTCTTTAAAGTTGGCTGTAGCTGTAAGCAATAGATTTTGGAGTATGCCATTTCTTTCCTTTGGATTTCCATATCCTGCACTGAAAATCATGTATTGTTCATGTATAGAGGTCCCTTGAAAGCCTCATTCTTATACGTGGGACTTTTGGCCCATGTAAATAACTTCTGACATTGCCAGTCCTCAGGACAACACACTACTATTATGGACTACTGGACTATATTGGATTACTTTGCTGAATTCATTCAGCTACAATATTTGAATGGCAACAGAATACTCATATCTGACAAAAGTAAACAAAAAAGGGGACATGAATAAAGGACAATTTTGCAGTGAAAAAATATATATCTGTATACACAAAATAGCATAGATATACTGCTGCTTTCTCTTAGTTCATTGAGAAGAAAGTTTTGAACTCATAGTATTTGGACAGGATATCATGTCTGCATCTTGTACTATGAATAACCACTGTGATGATTACAATAGGCAATGCGTTAACAATTGTAACTGTCCTACTCACCTGTTTTGAAACTGTCTCATTGCCATTTCTTTCTCAATAAAATTAATTTTAAAAAAGAAAGTGATTAAAGAATGCAAGCTCTACAGCTAGATGTTAGGAAGTGGGGCCTGACCAAAACAGGGGCCATTGGAAGTGAGACTGGAAGGAAAGATTTTTCTCTGGCTCCTTCGTTCTCTCTCAGGTTGCTGGTTACTATGACATGATCAGCTTTTCTCTGACCAGGCCCTCCTGCCTTTGTGTAGCCCAACACACAAGAATTAAAGCCTCTGAAACATTAACCAAGACAAACTTGTCCTTGAAGTTACTGTCAGGTATTTTGTCCCAGCAATGAAGAAAGTAACTAAGGATAAATGTACCAGAGAAATGGGGTTGGTGCTGCTATCTTAGTAGATTATATGGTTCAGAAGTCTTTGGAATTGGGTTGTGGCAAGAATTTTTAAAAGTTTGGAATGGCAATATGAATAAACAATCATAAAATACTATGAGAGGACTGCCCAAACAGCTCAGCATATTAAAGTGCCTGCAAGTAGGAGCAAGGGCCATGGGTTCAATGCCTGGGACTGGAATGTGGCCCTGCCCCTGGGGCATGCTGAGATGATGAAGGAGACTGGGAGTGGTAGCGTGGGTCTGTAATCCCAGGGCTTGGGAGGCTGTAAACAGGAGAATCACTAGGAGTCCAATCTAATAGTAAGACCCTGATTCCCCTGTAAGCCCTTCCCTAAAATACAGAAAAAAATAAATAAATAAAAATCTTTTAAAAAAATAAATAAAATGCTATGATCCCAACTTAATGGGAGGTACTGGTCAGAGCTCAGAAAAAAATATGCTAATATATGTTTAAAAGTTAGGCTCAGCAGGTTTCATCTGGGAAGGAAGATTCCATTGGCAGCTGGACTCCAGGCCATGTGTATTATGTTCTAGAAAAAAATTTGCTTGTGCTTTGAACATGACCTGAGACTACCAAAAACTAAAGTTAAGTACAGTGGGTAAAAATCTAATAAAATTAGTTTTAGATTAGCTCAATGTTCAGGCTGTAGTATAGGTGCTACTCACTTCTTTTAGCCAGGTTTATACTGAAAATCAGGACCAAAAAGCCTATGAGATGTTTTCAGTTTTCCTTAAAAGGAAAGACTCAAATGGTACAAATTTGAAAGATCAAGCATTGGAAATACAGCCCTACAGCATCTTCTAGAAAAGGCTGGCTAGGAAATTGGCTTTCAGGAATTTCACACCTGAATCACAAGGTTCAACAAAAGGGCACTTGGAAGCTTCAGTAGCCATAATCTCAAAAGGTTCAGATACAGCTCAAACTTGTAGAAGTTGTAGGCCTCATCCTTGTAGAGTTCATTTTACAGATGTGAAGAATCCAAGAGTTGTTGAGTCATGGAACCTTGACATTTAAGAACCAGACCTTAGAGTTCAGATGATGTGCCCACGAGAGGGTAGTGGTGAAGTTCTGAGAGTGGAACTGAAAGTACAGTGGAAACTGTAGGGAGTCAGTGAAGAAAAGAGGTTAGCAAGTCTACTAAGAAAGACCAGAGGCAGTGAGTGAAGCCTACTGAAAAGGGGGCCGTAGTGGCAGTCACACACACTGGTGTGAGCCATTTGGTCACCAGGCAGAATTCTATAGTTTATTTGTAGATGCAACCTCCAGCACCCCATCTACTAAGAGATGTTTTTGAAAGGTAAATTTCAGGGTGGGAAGGTCAGAAGTACAAGAGCCCCTAGTTTCCAAAGGAAGAAGAAAATAGATAATACAACTCAAGAAGAAAATTTTCTTTCTCACATTTTGTTCTCTTGGGACCGCACCGGGTGACATGATGTCTGCCCATGTTGGTAGGAACAAATTTTCTGCACACTGTCTACTGATGCAAATGTTAATCTCTTATAGAAACTCTCTAACATATTTAACCAGGAACCGTTTCCCCAGATCTCATGGGAAACTCTTAGCCCAGTCAAGTTGAGAACAAACATCTACTTTTTGTCATTTTGTCATAGTAAAAATTTCCATAAATCATACTTAATGTCCAATAAACAAAGGGAGAGCCTGGGAGATTTGGATTGCAAGAAAGAAAACCTAGTTCAATGATTATGGAGGAGAATGTCTTCTAAAATTATGACAGTAATATAAATGACTAAAATATTAAGATCTTTTGCAAAATATTAGATTCATTAAAAAATCTTTTCTATTAAACAAGAAAAAAAAACCCTTTTATCTGCTTATTTCTTAAAACACTGAGCCAAGAGATACAAATATGAAACATTTTCAGAAGAAATAGAAGTGACAGAAAGAATAAAAATACATCAATTCACTGTGCTATAAATCCATACCAGGCCATCTTTAACAATAGGTGTTGGTCAATTTCCATCTCATTGGGACAAAATTCCCATCACCCACAAATTTAAAGTAGGAGTTTATGGGAAAAACTGATTCAGGGGATTCAGCCTATGGTAGGCTGGCCCCAGTGCAGTAACATCATCACAATGGAGAAGCACAGGCGCTTGGTTCATGAACACTGAGAAGCTGCTCAGAGAAGTTGCTCCAGAGAGGAAAGGACCAGTTATCAACTACAGTAGCTAGGGTCATGCTGGTGAGACCTATCAGACACACCCAAAACTGTGATTATGAATTTCCAAGGTAACTCTCAAGCTAATCAAACTAATACGGCTTAAATGTTGTGTGATTGATGAAGTTAGATGTATCACGTATGTGATTTATCACAAAGTATAAATTGAAAGTTTTAAGTAATGATGTTAGAAAAGTTAGCTATTTTAATTCTTGGATTTAGTCAATATCTTTATAGCAGTAGAGAAGGCCTCATTTATATTTAGATATGTAATTATTGTCTATGATTTCCCTGATTTACAGAGATAGTTTGGCACTGACATTTCCAATTGCTTTCATTATTTATTTTTTTTTTTTCATGGAGCTGGGACTTGAACTCAGGCCCTTGTGCTTGCCAGGAAAGTGCTTTTTTAACTGAGCTATCTCCTCAGCCCCTTCATTAATTCTTGGAACAAAATTTTCTAGCTACTTTTGATAGAAATATGTGAGAAACATAAAACTGTCCAAACCACCCAAAATGCATATTATGTTAAGAAAGGTACATACAACTTCACATGTATTATACAATAATTTTATAAGCAAAAAACCCTATAACTTTAAAACACTAAATTCATTCAATTAGGAAATGAAAAACTAGGTAAAGTACATTCCTGAGACAATTTAATGGAGTCTTTAAAATCTGAGTCTGAAACCGTATTATCTAGGTTCCAACTCATATTCAGACCCATAGTATAGACTGCAAACTACTATAGAAACAGTCTATTTCCTTTCTAAGTGAGAGTATCTCAGTATTATTTGCTATTCTAATAAACATGAATCTGAGATCTTGATAATAAAATGTGAGTGGAAGTAATGGAACACATTGTCTTGTGGTACTACAGAGTTTTAATAACAGACCTCAGTGATACGTGACAGATACCAACGTCTTTTCTATTTGAGGAGAGAGGATTTGGGGTCAGGTAGGAAAAAGAAAAAAGAAGGAAATGCATGCGATGTGTCTAGAGGACAGAGGAAGATGAAATCTAACAGTAGGTGGGGAAATGACAGAACACAAAGAGACAGACAGGACTTGTGCAGAAAGAAGAGATGGAAAGAGGAACAAAGGCCAGATCAAGAAAGGACTTTGTGCTGAGACACTGAGGTTTAATTAAAGGTCATGGCATATGGGAGAAGTGTCAAAAAATAACATTGGTCTATTATACATGTGCCTCTGTATGTAATATGAGAATTGATTAGCAGAAGTCTAGTGGCTGTGACTAATCAGAGGAACTCTTGGGAGAAACTTGAAGTGATTTAGATGAGAGATGATGGCCAATGACTTGGGAAAACAGTAGAATGGAGTATAACTACAAAACAGGGAGCTTATTTGTGAGGTTCAAGATGAAAAGCCACAAATAGTAAGTATAGATTAATAGGCTTACAAGGTCACAAGTAATATTCCAGTTCATCACTGAGTTGCTGATAGCTTTCAAAGTAGATGAAGAAGAGACATTTATGACTTCTTGTTTGCAGCATCACATAGATTTCAAAATTGAGATAAGAGTAGCCATTCAGATATTAATGTTCAAAATGAAGGTTACCGATTTCTTCCATATATTTCTATTTATTTATTTATTTATTTATTTATTTATTTATTTATTTTCTGTATTTTTAGGGAAGTATATACAGGGTATTCAGAGTCTCACTACTAGATCGGACTCATAGTGATCTGCCTGTTTACAGCCTCCCAAGAGCTGGAACTATAGGCATGTGCCGCCATGCCCAGTCTCAATTGCTGTCTCAGTGCAACCCAGGGGTGGCGCCAGTGCAGCAGGCCTGGGGATGGAACCCCTGGCCCCTGCACCTGCTTGCAGGTGTGTTAATCTGCTGAGCTATTTGGCTGGTCCTTATTCTCTTTTAAATGTAGGGAAAAGGCCAAAAACCAGTCTATTCTTGGTCAACTCAAGCATGAGCAAGATTCAAATTTATAAAGTATAGCAACTGTGTGTGATGCTTGCATGTTAATCTACCTAATATTGATATGTTGAGTAACAGGAATTGGAATTGGTATTTATTAGGATGGTTCACTAAGAAGAAAATCTGTATTTTCTAAATGCCATTTTAGTGAAAACCTTGGTTGCATAAAATCTTTCAAAGAGTTCAACATCTATGTAGAGAAATGGGAAACTTGAATCTAGTTTAAAAGAAAGATTAATGTAATTGTTTTGAACATATTTAGAAAATAGACCTTAGTCAAATCAAAAATATTTTTCAAAATTGATACTTTGAGCCCTTCAAGTTGTTTACTTATTTATAAATCTAACTTTCCATAATTTATGTTAAGGAATTTCAATAATTTGAGAAATAAAGGATAACTTCAAAAAGTGATAATTAAGTGAAGGTATTATTAGTACATTACATATTTCTAGTTCTTTTTATATGGATACACTTTTTATATGGATGCACTTCAAAACTAGAAATAAAATTTTATGTCTTTTTATTACCTGCTATTTAAAAAAATGTTCTCAAGTCATTAAATATTCTGTGAAAATTTGAAGTATTACTCTTGATGTCAGTACTTAGTTTATCCATTTTCCTGTTATTGGACATAATAAAGGTTTTAATTGTTTCTCATTACAAAAAAATCAATAGTTTTCTTCATATAGTATAAACATTATGAGTCCTCAAACATAGAATTATGTGGTTAAAATGTAGGGCTAGATTATATTTAGCTTGTCTACTTATTTCTTAGTGTTACTGAAGGAAGGCACGTGTCAGAAACTAAGCTATCTAGAACATATATACTATCATCCTGTCCTGTAGTATAACTAAAACCAATGATTGTTTAAAGTACATATCAAAGAGTGCTATGATACATTTTCCTCTATAGTTTCCTTTGAATATATACCTAAAATATATTCATGTATTTTGAAATGGTCCCATTAGGTTTTTCACTATGCTCAGAAATATGTAGAAACCCTGAAACTATAGCCTTCTCCATGGTTTTAATATGCTTTATTCTGCAAGACATCGAAGGCCAGTGTCAATTATGACAAATAACGATGCTCACAACTAATGAGATATTTAAAGTCAATTCATTTGTCTCTTTGATCTTATAAATGTATTGATGTTCACCAAGCCTGCCATGATAGGACATTAGAGCACTTTGGAGTCATTTCATAGCACACTTATATATGAGTACAGCTGCTACTAATGTTTACAAGTCCATGTGCTACACAGCCTCCTGGTATTTTTCAGAGGCTAATGCTCCTGCACAGTAGATATATTTATTATGCAAGCAATAATTTACCCACAGGAGCCATTATAGCTCTTAAGAGATTAGTGTCTATGATCCTAGTTTTTCTACTTAATCTGTTTAGCTGGTGAGCCTTACTTCTTTCTTTAGAGTTCTACACATAAACCATTTCTCCATATTCTATTGGTAAAACTAATTTTACACTTCTAAACTGTAGATTTCAGAACATAAATTTTGACATATAGCAACAATTATTTCTAGAATTACTAATGCTTGCCCTTTGACTTTGAGGTTGTTTCCATATTCTTACTAACCCAACCTTGATAGTAGTCTAGACAATAGTATTACATCTAAAATAGTTTATGTCTTGCAAAATATTTGGTCATCCTTCAGTGGAGATAGTGAGGTATAAAATATTATTCCTAAATCCAATGCTTGCGACACAACTTACAAAGGCTTTCTCCTCAAGAAAAATTCTCACTTGCAATTCATGTTTAGTCTGTTTTTCCTATCTTATCCTTAACAGCTGGGTTATATCTGCTTCCAGGGAAATGTGTTATGTATGTTTAATACCAATACTAAAAGGAATGGTGAAAACTGAAAATAGCCTTGCATTGAAGTTTAAAACAATCTGCCAAAGAATTTTAAAATTGGTGATCATGACATTAATCATTAACTATTATAATATTTCAGTTCCAGTCTACAGAAACATAGAAACCATAACCAAAGATAATTACTTTTGTTTAAAGTAAACCTTACTCCCAAGCATTATTTTTTTACATCAGGGAGCCTCTGGTCCAGAAGCAACTTACTTTAACAGATGCAGTGCATAATCTATGGCTTCTAAGGCCAGTTTATGAAAAGAGGGATGCGATTCTTCCTGTGGCCTTGTCAGTTTCATTCTTTTAACTTTGCAAGGCATATACTCAGAAATTCACATGCTTAGTCAGGAAAGTTGCCGTGTTATGAAAACTCTAAGCCACACTATTTTTGCTCAAACTGGAAGGACAGTTGGCCAATGGAAGCATTACTCATGAATGTTTGTCAGGCCAGATGTATTGCTGTTCATCCTCTACCTATGAGGCAATGTCTCTGGGTGCTGAGTCACAGGGGAGGGTTAAGCAATTACAAACCTGCAGATGTTAGTATGGAAGTTTCATTCACCCAGTCCATGTGGGGGGATGTTTTTAAATTTTTCTTCCTTTCACTTATATTTGACTTTTTCTGAAATGACCCTTCATAATTTCAAAATCTCATGATTTTTCACTAGAGTAAGCTTTAAACATTCATAACCATCACAGAGATATTTGCTATAAGAGTTAATACTAACAAAAATAAAGTTGTGAGCCTTGAATGGTGTAAGTGTAACGGATGACATTGCCCACAATTACTGCTCTAGTCAATGACCTCAGTCCTAAGCACAAGTGTTAATGTGAAAATAGTTTTATCACCTCACTTCAGGGTTAGCTATCAATGGCGAGTGAACAAGGTTTAATGACTCATCCTATTTAAAGAACCTAATACATTGGTTTCTCAGGCCAATAGTGAAGCTTCAGCAATTGCATAGTCTAACAGAACTCAGCACTGACTTTGTTATTTATTTACAAGAAATATTTCAAAGGCCATTATGTTATTTGGGTTTGTTCAGTTAAAGGTTTCTAGGCTGAACTCAATCACACAAACAATAACAGATTTTGTCAATGGAAAAGTACACACATACAATTTATATCAGTGGTATTCTTTTTAAAAAATATCCTCATTTATTCCACAGTGATTTTCTACAAAAACATTATAGATTTATACCAATATACTCAAAACTCAAGGTTATTTTGAAAGAAATATTTTTAAAAATTACAATGAGGAATGCATTTTACAAAAAACAATGATTGTGTAATAAGGAGATTATTTTATTTGTAAGATTATTTTCCATTTCAAAGAGCAGTCATTCCTTTTTCTAAGCTTAAAGGAATATTACACAGGTAGCAGTGAACGATGCATTATTATTTCAAACCCTAAGGATTTAGTACTAGACACCTTTTGTCTTGTGGGGGTCTTTTTTATAATGCATGATACTAATAAAAAAGCAAGGATTTCAATTTAGAAACCTACAAGATATGGTAGTAAATTTTTTAAATAATCAAGCGATCATAAACCTAAATTTACTGAGTTACAAATGAAGATATTTTTCACCAGAGGAGTTATCGGGTAGTGGCCCTCTGATGTTACCGTTCTAATTATCAGTGTGACAAGTAAATCAGTGGTCAAAATATGTCATTACTATCTTTCAAAACATCTTGAAAGGCTAAAATTATGATTCCTTATGCAAAAATAGCTTTTATTTTCACATGGCATTTATAACATAGGTGACTGAGATGCACCAATTAGAAAAAAAAAACATTAAAAATCCATGCAAAATATGCTTTTCTTTGGTAGAGGGCAATCTGACAGCAATGAGCAACAAACAAATTATATTTGCACATGAGAATGGACTATTTTATCTCATTTTAAAAATGTACAACTTTCAAGTGGCTTCCAAATCAGGACACTGCGTCACTAACCGTTTGACATTTGTCCAGTTAAAACTATTGACTCAGGCTTTCATTGCTTCCCCCTCAAATTACTCCAGTGCCACAGCTGATCTGACTATATTTTCCATTTCTTATAAATAGCCACAAGAAAAGTATTAATTATCCTTGTACGATTTAATGCACCAACTGCCTTAACCTTTCAGGTTTTCTTAAACGCCAGCATAACAAGGCATATCCATGGCAGCAAATGTGATTTATGACAGGAATCTTTAATTTCTGTTTTTAAATATGTTACCCACCGATCTGCATACATTTAAATTCGCCTGCAACACTTTTCTCTGTCTTGAGGCTGTTGTTTAATATTCAAGGATGATTTTTGTCCACATACATTTTGGTCTATGTCACCTCAGATTAAATTATTACTGTTTGCAGCCTTTTCGGAGCAGGCCTCAGGCCCTTATTTACAAGAATCAATGAAACAGTAATGAAAATCCATTTTTCATACTATCAGCTCCGGCCTGCTTTTATTTAGTTAGCTGTGTCTAAGCAAGCAATTCATTTTCTGCAAATGTCATGTAGAGAGAAAAGGATGAGCCATGAAAGGGTTAATCATGAAATAAGACCCAAGCTTTTCCTCATAGTAAAAAGCATCCACAATGTTAAAATAAAAAAGCCTTTCTTAATATATGCAAAGTAATGTATATTGACACATAAGCAAGGCTTTTCATGATGAATATTGAAATATATATGCAAAGCACAGGAAATGTGTAACATGTTATAGATCTTTCAGTGTACATTTAGAGGAAATGAACCATTTATATTCTACAATTTAGTGAATACCTACTGTTTATTGGTACAGAGCACATAGGAGTATATTTGTCTTAGTAATTTATTTAGGTAAATATATTTATTCTTCTAGGGGTTCTTATGCTTTTCTTGGTTCTATAGTACTAGACATAAATATTTAACAATGCATTGTCTCAAATGTTATTCATGTAATTTATCAGAGAAAACAGTGGAGTCGTAATAACTTTTAAGCTGGCACCTTCTCTTAAACCTGAGATTGATTTAGAATGCAGGAAACTGAGCTGGATTTTCTTCATGCTCTAAAAATTATTTACTAGCTCTAACCATGTTAAGCTGAACTAGTCCAGCCACCCAAAGGATAAAGTTCACTCACCTCTTTTTGAATCTGCTTTCTTAAGCTAATATTTTGGCTATGAAAAAAAATCATTAGTGAGAGAAAAAAACATTTAATTATTATGACTATATTTCCCTGTGCTTGTTGACCTGCCCGCTTTCTTTAATACATATATGTATATACAGAAATGTACATACATATTGCTGTGCATGAGTAGTCCTCTGGGAAATTTCTTCTAAATTTTAACGTATTTGGCTATAAGCATGTCAGTTCAAATTATAGCTTAGGTCTTGTAAAAATGACTTGTCCATTTCTTAATATCAGAAAAATAGAGAATGAGTGAATTTGTAGTCTTTATCTTTGATAAAGACTTTCTTCGAAATAAAGGTTCAAAATTAAGTTCTGGGTTTTTCAGTCTGTGCAATCTTCTGCTGCACTTCACTTTAAAAAATTCATTTCCTGTGTATGGTGGCAAGGCCTGTAGTGCTAGTATTATGCATCGATGTCAAAGCCAACCGATCCGATTATTTTAGTTAGCTTTTAAAAACTGAGAGTGGGGCCAGCAAGATAGCTCAGCAGACTAAGTGCCTGCTTAGGCAAACACAGGGCCCGGGGTTCAGTACCTGGGACCACATCAGTGCCCGTCTCGCTCCCCACATGCACTGAGCCAGCCACGGAGACTGGGCATGTTGGCACGCTCCACTAATCCCAGTGCTCAGAGGCTGAAAACAGACCCTGCAACAACCAGATACACCAACAGACAATTTAAAAAAAAAAGCTGTGGGTAATTTCTGCAGAGCCAAAGCAGAAATTTCTGCAGAACAGTCATAAAATTGCCTTATCATTGAATATTATGAATTTGTATAATAAGGTAAAATGAATTGAGCAGTATGGAACAAGTGTCTTTCTTTCTTCTTTCTTTCTTTCTTTCTTTCTTTCTTTCTTTCTTTCTTTCTTTTTTTCTTTCTTTCTTTCTTTTTCTTTTCATGCATCACTGTTGTTATATCTTAAATCTAAAATAATGCTTCCTAAGACTTTGGTAGGTCCGTTTTATGAACTGAGATTTGCTAAAAAGGAGTGTGAGGATAGAGGGGCTGCACTCCATAAAATGTAGCACAGTCTGAATGTCTAAGAACCTATCATTGTGCAATAAATCACAGAATCTTAGAGTTCTTAAGGTTTTTTTTTGTATTTTTTAGGTCTACAGGGTCTCACTACTAGGTCAGACTCATAGTGATTGGCCTTTTTACAGCCTCCCAAGAGCTGGGATTACAGGGGCTCACCACCATGCCCAGGCTCAATTGCTACCTCAGCGCGCCCAGGGGCTGGGGCCGGCACGTCAGGCCTGGGAATTGAACCTCTGGCCCCTGCACCTGCTTGCAGGCACTTTAATCTGCTGAGCTATTTGGCCTAATTTTTTACATCTATATAATATTGATAATCCTGGTAAGCATGCCACAGGCATTGTAGTCAAAAAGACATAATACATATAGAGCTATTTTAATTATTCCTGGAATAGAATAAGAGATATAAGTCTTACCTATATATTTTTTAAATATTAAGAATCAGGATTATTTCTAATTTAGAGACAAGATGCAAGAAGGGAAGTATGAAGATGTACTATCTTAAGTATCCCAAAAAGATATTGTAACAGTTTCAGAAATCAAAAGAGGCAGGAGTATGGGGAGTAATTATCCTCATTATGTACCTTATACTCTTTTAAAGTGTCAGGGCCCCTCATGTCAAGAACTCAAGTTAGTATGGATAGCAGTGATTAAATATGATGATATGCATTGGGGCTACCTGGGAACTTGACAGCTATGCAGAGAACTGTGTTACTTGTGATACGTGGCTGATCTATAAATTATTGTTTAGCATATATCTATTTACATATTCATATTTTAATAGAGTTTATTTGTCACTCAACAAATGCATTTTAAAATAATATTGATATATGTCTGACTGTAGGCTAGAGTCAAGGAGGAATAAGAAAACAAGAAATAGCGAATGTATAGGAAAAGTGAAATTCCAGGGTATACTAAAAACTTGACTGGCCAGGGAAATATCTCAGTGGCTTTAGCTCCTGCCTGGAAAGTACAGGGTCTTGAGTTTGATCCCTTGCACAGAAAAGCAAAAACAAAAACCACTTGATGAACAATGTTTTTCAGTGAATGAGGTCCTGGCAAATTGGACTTTCACTGTATATTTTCTCAACTACTGCTTGTATCTAGAAAAATAACTAAATTTATCTTCCTTTGCATTGCCCATATCTCAGCTTAACTTAAAATTAAGAAATATAGTAAAGGCAGAAAGCAAATTCTTATTTATGAGAGGCCTGAAATGAATCTGTGGCTGATTTTCACTTAGAAAAACTGGACAAAACTCTACAATGAACATATTCAGTACTCAACAGAGTAGGCAGGAAAAAAGTGCCCGCATCATGGCTTTGCGTGAGTACCCTGTCACAGCACAGAATGCTTCAAATATGCACAATAAAAGTAGCTTTGTTTCTGAGAAAATGAGAGTAGGAATCAGTTCAGCATATTCAGATCCCATCAATGATTTATGACCATTTATGAAAAAAAGAAATATCAATTTCTAAATTTATATTTAATATTTACGAATATGCAAATTAGGCTGTCTCAGAAAAGTGTAGCAGATGTCCCTATCTTCTTGATGCTGATGGACTGACTAGGTATTACTTTAAAGAGATAGATTGGCAATAAGAATATGATATTCTACCCTATTTCATCTTATTCATTTGGAAGCATTAATTCTTTTACAGAAGATTATACATGCAATCCAATCTTGACAGCCTGGCTCTAAGTAATGGGATGTTCTATTTAAATGTGAGGACATATTGATCTTATTCTGAAATATCTATCTACTATCTATCAAGAGGATAAATTTTGAACATTTTCCATGGTAGGTCCTGTTCCAAAATTTTTGCAATTGAATATGTTGTAAAGAAAAAAAATAGTAACTTTTTATTTCTTAATTTGGAGACATTTTAAGAAAAGAACATAGAAGGAAGTTGTGATATTTCTCTACATAAGGACTTTTTGCAGGAGGGTACAATCCTTAATTCGAGGGAGTGTAAGCTAAAGGACTCCGTTCTTTTCCATTCTGAAATGAGGATTATTTCCTCAAGGGCATGGGGCCATGCACTGTCACAATATCCAAAACACTGCCATTTGTGACAATGTACCATTTTACATGTACTGCGTCTCAGATTGCACGCAAATGACCTGATCTAGGTGAATCAGTCTACCTCAGGACCTGAAGTTTGCTTTCAGTATTTCAAATTTGAGCTGCAGAAATACTCCCTAAATTATTTGCATTTTGTATCCTGGGTTAAAAGCTAGCAAACCTTTGTTTAGTAGGTGTTCAGTGAAATGCACATTTCATATAGTGAGGAACAATATTTGAAAAAAAAAATTGACCATAACCTATTCCTGAAATAAAGAACAACTATTATTTTGTGTGTGAATATAGTGACAAAGGATTAAAATACTGAATATTAATGTTGATGTATTTACATATTATATATTAAAATGTTTTATTTAACATAATTCTTATAGTAAAGCTTTTATTATGTTTTATATATGAGTATGAGGTGAAATAGATTAAAATACTATAATTAATTGAAACTTTTTCTAAGCATATGAATGAATCAAAAAAATTTAGATTTTAATAATACACAGTTGCTGAGAATATTTTCTGTTTGGATTATACTATATATTATATTAAGTTAAAATATAGTATATTAAGGTGTTACTCTCTTGAAACCATAGCATCAATTATATTATGTATATCCAAATAATATATTGAAAAGATTATATGGATCCTGAGCTATAATCTTATATCTCAGAGGGCCTAGAGTATGAATCTGTGATATCTAATCTCTGATATTATTTTCTTAGGTATTCCACCAAAATCCCTAATAAGGAATTATGATTAAAGCATAAAAGTTAGAAATTAACCATTTGTATTATAGAGATTATGTAGATATATTGACCATTATTTTTGAAAACATCAAATTGAAATGTAATTATTCTGCCTACCGCTGCTATAGGGCTAGTGCCAACATGGAAATGGGTAAAAAGAAAATACTCTGCTGTGGCTTTTGTCTAGATATTCCCCCAAAGATTCACGTGATACACATTTTTTTTTCTCTATCTGTATTTTAGGGAAGGATCTACAGGGTGTTCAGGGTCTCACTACGAGATCGGACTCATAGTGATTATGCTGTTTACAGCCTCCCAAGAGCTGGGATTACAGGCGCAGGTCACCACGCCCAGTCTTGATTGCCCTCTCAGCACATCCGAGGGCGCACCGGAACGGCAGTCCCCGAGGATAGAAAGATTCATGTGATACTAAGTGAAGCTTTTTTAAAGGTGCCTGGATCAGGATTGTCATGCTGGGATTAAGTTTGAGATTTTATGAAGAAGGGCTGTGATCATTAAATTAGTCTACTGATTTGACATACTTCTGAGTGTGGGTGTGGTGGCACCACCAGAGAGCAGGTAGCCTGGGTGGCTACGAAGACACAGAAAGAGCACGGGCTGATTGCTGCTTCTCCAATCCACGCTGCTGCGCTGCTTTCTGCCCACCGTGAAGGGCGTCTCCTTTGTTTTGTCCCCTCTGTGCTACCCAGCGTTGGAGGCAGCTGACTATGGATGGGATCCTCTATAAACTATAAGCTGAAACAAACCTTCCTTCCTTTAACTTTGGGTGTTGGATATTTGTCTCAGTAACAAAAATGTAACTGACACACTCTCGTAGAAATAAGTGTGTATCCAGTTAATATTTTCAGAAAGTCAAATTATTTTTCTTAGACACAGGTTCACTCATTTTTATAATATATTCCCTTACATATAAAATAAATTACCTCTTCTGCACAAACTCTTGATATTATGCACACAATACATTTTTCTCAAGAGATATTGTCCACTTGTTCCAAACAAACTTGATTATTTTATTAACTACTATTTAACTAGAACCAAAAAGTCAAAGACAACTAATTAGTAAATAATAGACATTAGGAGCAATTTTTAAAAATGAAAAGAAGATAGTTCAATATATATACCTAAAAAATTATTATTTATAGATATATTTGGAATGCATTATTAAAATCAATTTGTATCACATATCTAATAGCTGAAGCCATTGGCTCAAATCCATTCAAAATGATAGTGGGAAACCAGGCTGGGAGTCAATTTGCAGAATATTCCCTCTCACTTAAGTGAATGTTTCTGTGAAAAAGATTGAAAGCTGCAGAATGTTCTTGGTGAATTGCTCTAAGTAATTAAAAGTTCAAAATAATTTCAGATCTCTTCCTCAGGACCCATACACGTAAATCTGAAAATAATTAAACTGGATTAAATTTTACTAGCAAATGATTACAGATATTTTCTGAATGTATATTATGATAAAATATTCATAAATTGTGTTTTGAACATCATTGTTTCTCTCCATTCTGAAAACATACTAAACAGCAGGAAATTTGTTTCCTGTCTAGCCAGCACTCACCTATACTAAACTGCTTTTGAACCTGGGCTGTTTCTCTCCCCATTTACCTGTCTTCCTTTATTGTTGGTCATAAGACTGTTTGTCACTGAAATGTCGGGGATGCATAGCATTCTGGGATGATGGCGGAGCCCATGGTGGTCGTTCCAACACAAATGTCATGTCATTTAGGTTCTCTATTTCCTACTGGAGTCTTCTTTCATTTTGATAAATAGTGAAAGACTGGAGAAATGCTTTATTGAACAATTGGAGAAGGTAGAGGAAATGACAATATTTTCGTTTTCTTGTTAATGACTTAAAGATAAAAATATACATGCTCACCTGTCTCTGTGTTTCCTCAGTAAAAGTACACTTGTCCACCTGACCCCACTCCTATGGTGAGAGAAATAGGTGTCGCCTGTTTCCTAGCCTTTCAGCTTCATTGTCTATCTTTTTAAATCTCTCTCTCTCTCTCTCTCTCTCTCTCTCTCTCTCTCTCTCTCTCTCTCTTTTTCTTTTCTGGGATCTGAACTCTGTCTTTATGTTATATTCTGCTCTTTGGTTTCTAGTTTAGTTCAGCCAATAGGATAAATTAGAATGTGGAAGAAATGAAAGTTAGGAATATGTATTCCTAGAACTCCTGAGTCAGTGTCTCCCTTCCCAAGGATACTGATCCTGTTAGGGGGCCTCCTTTGATTGACAACCTTAAGCTCTGCTCATCATTCCTCCCATTTGTCCCCTTAAAATATGGGTGGAAATACTTTATTGCTGTTGTCAGGCTTAAGTAAGTGTGCCATCATTGGTATTTTTTTGTCCTTGTATACCACGCACCACGGTAAATATAATCACTTTCATTAAATCACCCTCAATTATAACCCAGGTGCCTGAAATTAGGCCTTTCTTTAACAGCCTCCTGTTCTTAACAATTTTTTTTATCTCCTTCATTTTATCTACATTGAATAGCACACTTTCTAAATTCTCTTGAAGGAAGTGCTAATCTCTGATCTCAAAGACAGTACCAAAAAACCCCAACAACAACAACAACAACAACAACAACAACAACAACAACAACAAAAACCTAGATACTACATACCTGGGTGATAAAGGTGATAAATAGTGCAGTATAACTCTCATTGGTATATTTCTGAGAGACTTTATTTAGTCTAGGGTATTGCCTCCTTTTGTTTTTCTAATCTAGACTTCCATGGGTAATTTCTCAAACAACACACACAACCTCCCAAAAATAACTAATGGTCGTTACAGTTGCAGAATAAACATTTGTATCAAAGAAGCTCATAATTTCCTAAAAGCAAGATATTGGCAAACATTTCTTCAGAAATATATCAGTATGCACTATTTTGCAGAAGGATATCTTGCTCCTTTTCTTATTTGGTTCCTGTTTAGATCAAAGGGCCTGCAATGCATAAGAAATGACTCTAATAACAATACTTTCCTAAACAAAATAATGGTCATCCTTGATGAAATGATTGGTTTTTCTTGGGCAAACAGATGCAAACAATTGGATATTCAGATGCAAAATGAATCTAGATACCGATGTCATATTATTCATGAAACTAACTCAAAACAGATTGCAGACCTCAATTCAATATATCAAACTCTAAATATCTTTTTTTTTCAAGTTCATCTTCATTTAAGGTAAAGAAAATGCATAAGTTAGAAATTTCTTATATACTTTGGTATGATTAGGATCTGTGATCAGTATTCAAACTATAAAACTTATGCAGGTGAGCACAACAAATCAATGTACATAATTTTCGTGTGGCAGTGATTTTTTTTTTGAGCAAAAACAGAGGCATATGACACAAAGTATACTATTAGTAAGACACATGGTATGAGCATTAACAAATTCTACTCTGTGAAAGACTTTATCAAGAAATGACATTGATTTGGGATACAGGTCAGTGGCTCAATGTGTGTATAATGGATATTGTACCTAAGTTGAATACTCAGTACCACAAAAATGAAAGAGAGGAAAAAGGAAAGAGAAAAAGGTAAGAAATAAGAAATAGAGAGAGCCACAGTCTTAAAATACTTTTGAATATCATGTCTGATAAAATACTCTTTACTAGACGTTATAAACAACTCTTAAAACTTATCAGTAAGAGAACAAATAATATAACTCAATTAAAAATAAGCAAAAGACCTGGGTAGATACCTCACCAGTGGCCATACACTGATAGCAAATAAGTGCAACAAGAATGCTCCTCATTATATGCAATCAGGGAATTTTAAATTAAAATGTTAATGATATATCACTGTAATTATGAGAAGTATTAATATGTAAAATCCTAATATTACCAAATTTTAGTAAGGATGTAAAATAGGATTATCCTATTAATTGCTTGTGGAAATGTAAAGTAGTACAGGCTATGTGAAAAAACATTCATTAATTTCTTCCAAAATGAAATAAAATACTTTTATCATATGTTCTATCAGTCCAACTCCTTGGTTTTTATGAATAAAACTTGAAAACATTATCTATACAAAAATATATACACAGATAGCTATAGCAACTTCATTGGTAATTATTAAAATTTGAAAGCAACCAAAATGTGCTTCAGTAGGTTAATATTTACATAAGATATGATGCATCTAGACCTTGGAATACAACTCAGTACTAAAATATAAATAAGCTGTCAAACCACAAGACATGGAAAAAGTTCAAATTCATATTATTATTTTAATAGGATGCACTACAAATATATGGTTCCAAATATGTGACTTTCCCAGTAAAGACAAAATAATGGACAGAGGTAAAATCTCAGTGGTTTCTAAGAGTTGAACAGGGAAGTTATATAATTAGTGAGAATAGAGGATTTTTAGGGTATACTGTTCTCTGAGTGCCGTAATGATGTCAACAACTACACATTTGTCAAAACCCATTGAATATTCAACAAGAGTGAACGCTTATATAAATTATAGAATTCGAGCAATAATAAATAGTTTGTCAATGTCAGCTCATGGATTATAAAATTTCTCTTAAGTGAAATAAATCATACCCCCATGTGTAAACATTGTATTGTCTCCTTAGTGTGAGAACCTGAAAGAGAAAAATGGAATCCGAAGGTACAATAGATACTGGGAAAAAGGAATGAACTTATTTAAAAGGAAAGAGTTTCTGAGTTGAGGACAAGCACAGGAGAGGGAGTGGAGGGAAAAGATATACCTATCTATGTAAGCAGGATGATTTGTACAACCGTACTGTGCGTTTCTGCTAGTTTATAGAAAGAAGCAGTTAGTGCTTTAATTTGTTTCATTTCCTTTTTCCTATTGTTCATACTTTTTTCTTCTTAATTTCTTATACATTTCTTTCTTTTATTATTTCTTCTTCCAATTTTACATACCTATATCTGATAATATGATTAGAAGACAGCACTATATATTATAACAAATACTGTGAAATTCATATTACTTCGTTAAGTGAAAATCTATATCACTTGTGATTTTTTTCCATTTTAATTCTAATTTGTACTCTCTTTAAAAAAATAAAATAAAATAAAAATAATTCTCTTGAAGGCAACAAGAACATGAAAATATTCAATATCATCTGTTAATTTTATGGTGAATCTAAAACTGCCCCCAAAATAAATGACTATTTGAACATAAAAAGTATATGTGAAGGCATCTGTTCTTAACTACAACAAAACATAAGTAGAGGGAAATCTTCAGAGAAGTTATCTTCTATTTTCTAAATATTAATACTTTCCCTGCCCCATCACTCGTTCACCCAAGACTTTGACACCATAGATGTGTTATGCCCATTAACTAAACTTATACAAATGCAAAATTATGTCAAATAAATCATACTTGATTTAGTACATCCCTGAGTTTAGTTTTCTGGTCTACAGGAAGTTGACCAGTGTGACAGTTGTTTTGCTGTTGAAAAGCTATGGCAACAAGAGTTTATTATTTCTTTCCTTTTAAACCCTCAAAGACTAATATGCAAATTACAGCTAAAGAACTCATCATTCCTCTAAATTTCAAATTTCTCAATATGTGAAAAAAACTGTTGTGCAAAATCAATTTATTCTTTAGATTCTATTAAGTACCATATGGAGGCTGTCTACATTCCAGTGATACCATCTTTCAAGTTATTAATTTGAAAGAATCTATGTACAGCTCTTTAAAAAGTTTTACCATGATTTTTTTCATTAGGAAGGTTATTTTTTTCTCAGCAACTGAGGTTTTTATAATTTATTAAAATATGTAAGTGCATAGTTTTACTGTATTATCAATTTGGTTAACTATCAATGACTGGTGATATTTTTATTACTCATTCTTAGAAAACAAACCCTAATGACTCTATCCTTCCCTTTCCTCCGTGTCTTAGTCAGTTTTCTTATTTCAGTCTCTACCTACATCTCTGATGCTAAATTTAGTCTTTTAATTATAAATCTTACAGTGTGTGTGTGTGTGTGTGCGTGCGCACATATGCATGTGTGTGTCTGTGTGCGTGATCACACACATGTTATTCCTATGTAAAGAAATAGAGAAGAATGCTAAACTATTCTCAACCAGAAGAAAACTAATTCAGTTGTTTAGTAAGATTTGTGGAGCCTTGGAACCTGAGTCTGGCCTGGACTCTTCTGCCACCCTTCTGCTATCTGTGTGCTTTCCCTTATAAGCCTTATTTTCCAGACCACAGAATTTATCAACTTTAAGATTCCATGAATCTCATGCTCCTATGTTTTAAACGTATTCCTTTTCTTTTTTTGCGGAGAGCTCAGCTGGCCCTGGGGGCAGGGCTGGTGCAGCACGTGGTGCCAGGGACTGAACTACAATCCCTGTGCTTGCCTAAGCTTACCTAAACAAGTGCTTTAGGCCACTGAGCTATCCTGCCAGCCTAACATATTCCTCTGTCTTGTTTAAATATACCTCCACTTTCTCCTCTTCGATATGTGCTCATCACCTAAGACCAAGCTAATGTCCTTTGATCTGTAAAGACTTACCAACCCCGACATCCCTGATGAGAACTGGCAATGCCAGTTCTCCTGGGTCTTTACACATGTCTATGAAACTTAAATCAGCCTACTCCACCAGACTAAAATATCCTAGGAGAATTATTCACTTATTCAAAGCACAGGTTACACATCTGATAAATACTTTCTAGAAGAAGAAGGGATAAATTAATGGATCTTCATCTTTCAAACTGGCTCAGAGAGGATAAGTGACCAGCTAACACAGCTAAGAAATGAATTAGTAAGGCAGATGGCATGGCTGTTTCATGGCTGAATAAATCCACTATTCAGGCTAAGGAGACAGCTCAGCAGCATAAACACCTGACTTGCGTGCACAAGGTCCTGAGTTCGATTCCCAGGAGTACAAAAAAAAAAAAATACATAAATTCACTATTCTTCCTCAACAATCACCTCAGAAGCTAATTTAAAATGTGGATACCAACTCTCAAGCCAAACCCAGCAGATCAGAAAATCTGCATCAGACACCGGTAGATGGACTTTCTTAAGGCTGCAGAAACGGTTGGTCTTGCAGCAAGGAGAGTACTTACATAAGCCACATCATCACTCTGAGTGCAGAAACACAGAGGCTGGCCCCTCAGGTCCTGGTTTTCCTGACCCACGGTTTTTAGAATTCCACACTTCAGGAAAGAAATTAGAGAGGAGTGGAGAGAGAATGGTCAAAAAAAAAGTATAAGAAAGAAGACAGGCCCAATGCAGGTTTGGCAAGGGTGTGTGTGTGTGTGTGTGTGTGTGTGTGTGTGTGCGCGTATGTGTGTCACTGTGCATGATCACACACATACGTTATTCCTATGCAAAAAAACAGAGAAGAATGCTAAACTATTCTCAGCATGTGCGTGTGTGTGTAGTGTTTATGCTGATGAGCTGTCTCCGTGGCCTGAATGGTGGATTTATGAAGCAGCCGTGTCATCTGCCTTACAACATGTGCATGTGCATGTGTGTGAGAAGCCAGCAACACTGTCAGAAGAAACAGTGAGATGTCAAAGAGTTGTTCCCATGTCTGATTATAGACTCAGAAAGGCAGTTAAAATTTGCCTGGAGATGACAAAGAGGAATGTCTGCCATCTACTCAGGTTAAGGTAATTCTTGATACTTTCATAACCATCACCATTTTGAAAGACATCTAATCGCACTGGACGGGAATACAAGATCATCAGAGAGTCCACTGGATCTCTGTGTTTTAACTTTTTCTAGTCACTGTTCATATTGATGCTCTGTATCTTCAGAATAAATTGCATATAGAAAGAGAGAATATTTCCAAATACACATGTGCTCTCCAGGGTGTGACTTCTGTTGGTTTATTTTATTTTGTTCTCAAAGATTTAATATAAAGCATTGACTAATTTATTTGCGGGGGAAGACCAAATTCTACATCACAGTTTACTTATCTTTATTATGTTTTTATCAATTACATACAAATTTGCTAGTCCCCAAATCAATAAACAGAAATAATCTTTTCTTTCGTCTGTTTTCCATCTACCTACTGTTCCATTGCTCTTCCTTACTAGGCCTCCTAGTATGCCTGGTGCTACGGAAAATCGTTTGTAGGGAGGGACCTTACTTTACTCCACATTAACCTACAATAGTGATCACTATGGGAGGCCATTAACTGGTATCCATTCTATTCCCCTGCTGAGTTAAGTTTATGGTCCTTCTCACCCCGCCTATTTCCCATAAGTCTCCTGCTATACTCCGGAGATGGGACTTCCTGTCATAGCCTGGTTGCCTAGTTACTCGCGCCTTTTACCCACCTACGTCATTTCCCTATGCCTCCACTATATATATCCAGCACCTCCCCTGAATAAACGAGACTTGATCAGAATTCTGTCTTGTCTCCATTTCTCGCATCTCCTGTCCTTTGTCCCCTCTTCAATTCCCCGCTCCTCCCCCAGGTGACCTTCGTTGACTGACCTGCTGGTTGGGGACAGATCACTGTCTTATTTGGCTGTTTTCCATTTCTAGTTATGTGAAAGACAACTTCTGGGAGTGAGCCAAGACTTCACAATTCAACAGCAGAGCTACAGGATCAATTCTGTATCTCAAACTGTATCTGCAATTTCACATTCTCTCTTTCAGGCCTGTGTCATTGAGAAGATTGAAAACTGGTTCCTCACAAGGATTAAAATCCTCAGCGATGACTTCTCTCTTCCCCATGAGTTTTGTCTATGTTCTTGCAGAATTTATCCCCTTTTTCTGCTTAGGTGTTCACTAGTTACATTGCACTGGGATGAAGGGGAGAGTGTCAAGGAATGAGTGGTCTGGCTCCGAAGCCTGGAATGTTTCTATCATTGCTACTGCCTCTGGTGGCTTCTGCTACTGATATCTGTTCAGAGATTAAGTACCAGAGATGAATGTGTGCTTCTTAGTTGCATCAAGCTAATCTCTCTTTTATTATTGGTTCACGTATAGTACTCCCATAAAACAGATAGCATTATGGAGAACCTTGGATAATCTTATTAGTGTTTGCGGAAGTAATTGATGGGAATTTAAAGATACAAGGACAGCACAACATTTGGCACATGAGAGGTAGGCAAAACATAGCTGCTTGCATATGCAGCGAAAGAGAAACAGGCAGAAAGAGACAGGAAGAAAAAGTGAGAGTATATGCTAAGGTAACTCTGTCTATTTCATTTATCTATTGAAGAAACAGTGCATTAGAAATTCACCAGTGTATATAAAGCCTAATGTGAGACCTTTGGGAAAGATGCTTTAGAGGCATTGAAAGATTATTTCTGACATTGAAAATGCCTGGTCTCTTGTCCTTGCCTTTCAGACTCTTGGTGTTTAAAGGCGTCGCCTCTAGAAGGACTGACTGCAGTGATATGCTTTAGATCTCCATTTGCAGACTTTCTTATAGGTTCATAAATGGGAACTAGAAGGAGGAGGGAAAGGAATAAAATTTAATAACTGAATAAAAATGTAAATAAAGATTTGCCTAAAATTACTTGTCCAAGAAATAATTCTCCCTCCCCCTTAAGCTAATACTTTGATAAGCTCAGTACAGTGATCCTGATTTGGAGCGTGACCTTTGAAAATGCTCTCCAGCTTGATTAAAGATGTATTAAATTTGTTTAAATAAACCTCGTTGTAATGGCACATCATTTGTAAGAAGCTATTAGGGGGCTGGAAACTCGGCTGCTGTATTTGCATGAAAATGTGCCCTGCTCCAATTGAGGACCTCTCCTGAATTAACTGAGAAGGATACTGACACTTTCATAATTTTTTCTGACAAAAAAAAAAAAAATGAAAGAAACAGAAAAAGAAAAACTTTATGCAAAGCGCCATAAAAGAAAGAACTGCATGTCATGTTGACAATAGAGCCATAGACCAAGGCTAGGCTCCTAGGCCAATCAGCAATCTTGATGTTCTCTAAGTATTTGGCTAAATTCAATCAATAATATTTATCTGTCAATTACTTTGCTCCTTGAATGGCTTCATTTTTGATTCGGTGTCGAAGCACATGAATTGTTTGATAGTAACCAGATCCACACAAACGTAGAAGCGAGAGGCATTATCATCCATCTTAAAGGCTCACGACTGGAATTCTCTCCCTGGCTTCAATTGTGGTGTGGTCTGTGGGCTTGGGGAGAAACTAAAGCACCCAAATGCCAGCACCTACCACTCCCAAATGAAGTGTATAGTTGCCAGATGGACCGTGATTTCTGCCAATGGCTCCCAAATGAGCTGCCACTCTGATGAAAAAAGGTCTCTCCTCTAAATCAAATAGTAAATTAAAAACTTTCACATCTTCTTGTAAGAGTCAAGGCTCTGGGCCACTGCCAATTTGCAGGAACCCCACCCTCGATATGGTCACTGTTCCCCCTCTGCCTTCTCCCTGATCTATCCTCCTTTTATACTGATAAAAATTGCCAGTTTTTTTTCTGTTCGCTGAAAATTACCCTTATCTATCCAGCATGTGCAGACTTTTCATTGAAATGCGTAAAGGCCAGCTTTCTGTTACACATATGCAGGTGATTAGAAAATGCAGGGTGGCTTCCTGAGTACACAGACAGCTACACTGTTCCACACGTTGTGCTAAGAGTTCTCTCATTTTTTGATTCTTAAAATAGCCTGAAGATTGTATTTTTTTTTTTTTTTTTAATTTTAGGGAAGCGTTACGGAGTGTTCAGAGTCTCACTACTAGATCAGACTCAGTAGTGATTCTCCTGTTTACAGTCTCCCAAGTGATGGGATTACAGGAGGGCACCACCACGCCCAGACTCAACTGCCCTCTCAGCACGCCCCGAGGTGGGGTCAGCAAGGCAGGCCTGAGGATCGAACCCAAGGACCCACGGCCCCTGCACCTGCTTGCACGTGCTTTAATCCTCTGAGCTATTTGGCCAGCCTGGATAAAATTGTAAGTTTGCTGACCAAAGATCGGTACTGGTTTGGAATCACAAAGTCAGCAAGCAGTGGGAGCTGCATTTTCTGCTGTCTGTGTCTGACTCTAATATCTATTCCCATTTCACTATACTAACTTTGCTTTAAGTTTCCTGTGTGGCTGTAGATAGCTGGCATAGAAAGACAATGCTAGCCTTTACATAGTAGAGAGGAAGAATTGTTTATTAAAAATCACGAGGAACGTATTTATTACTTTAATTTAAAAAAATCCTTTATTTCTTTGGTACAGGACCTTGCTATGCAGCTCGGACTCATAGTAATCTTCCTGTCTCAGCCTCCCCAGCTCGGGGATTACAGGCATGCACCACGACTCCCAGTTTCAATGGCCAGCATGGTGCTCTGGGATTTCAGGCTGGCAAGGCATACAGTACCAGGGATCGAACCCAAGTACTTGTGCTTGCTAGCAGGCTCTCAGACTGCCGAGCTGTCTTCCTGGCCCTTATTATTTTAAAAACATTTTGTAAAGTAGCATTAGATAACATGCTTTCAACCTTGTAACACTGTTTTCTGAAGTAAACAGAGCAATTTGAGAATAGAGGTGCTATGCAAACAGTGTCATTTTTCAACATGACTCCTAAGAAATAAGGTTTTTCAGCTATCTAAATTTTCATTAAGCCAATTCCAAGAAATTTAGAGCAATGGGACACATAGAGCACCAGTGAAGAGTTCTCTTGTGTGCTTACTTTGAAGTTGACAAGAAATATTAATATTGTTTACTATAAAATAAAAAGTGAAGAGAAGATATTACAAGGAGGACTCACCAGGAGACAAGAAATGCCAGGTAACATTCTGGTTTTCTGAGAGCAGTTCCTGTTTTCCAGGTATTTAATTTTATTTTGCTTTTATTTTTTCACTTGAGTTGTTAGACATGGGCCCTCTCTCTAGTTTAGTCTGTTCCTGAACTCACTGTGTAGTCCAGGCTGGCCTAAGATTCATAGGGGTCCTCCTGCCTCAGGTATGCCTGGTTTATTACTCAATTTTAATGATTGGATTCCAATCAGTCTTGATATGAAATGTCCAAATGATAAGAATGATAATATATTTGATATAGAAAATTTGGGCATTTTCAAGTCATTCATATATATGGACTCTGAGAATAATGAACAGAGAATTAATGGGAGTCACTAGTTAGTGACTATCACATTTTTTAAGTAGATTTGTGGTCTGCAACTATGTATTTTCTTTGTAGTATATTACTCATTCTTAGCTAAAGTCCTGAATTAGTTATCTTCAAAACTAAGATAATCTATGGAAAAAATTGCTATTTCAAGATGGGAAATTGTATTCTTTGCAAGGAACTTTTTTTAAATTTAAAACTGTATTATACTAAGGCACAATGCCACATTGCTATTAACTCCCATATAGTCCCTCTTGCTTTTCTATTTTAAATAGAGAAAAAGTAAAAATAATTATGAAAATGTTTCAAAACATGTTAATAGGACAATAAAAATAATTAGCACATTGTATTAAAGTAGTTACTTCAAATGCAAGACATAGGCATGATACCTTGTTGAAACCATACTAGAGTGGCCTTTATTTTTAGTGAACTAAGAGAAACTAGCTGTGTCACTATTTTAACAGTTT
>NW_004524658.1:4329059-4343950 GCF_000260255.1 Octodon degus
ATATATATTAATCCTTTTCCCTTCTTTCCTTTCCTCTTTCCCTTATGATTCTTGTGATTCCCCATAAGAATCATTTGTATGAGCAGCTCTTTACATATTTCTGGTGTAGTGAAGTATGTCACTATCCTCTATCACAGTCTCTCTCTGTCTGTCTCTCTGTCTCTGTCTGTCTGTCTGTCTGTCTCTTTGTCTCTGTCTGTCTGTCTGTCTGTCTGTCTCCTTTGCTTTCAGTGAGGAAGAAGAAAAATAGAAATATAATAAAGCTTCACATCAGGCTAATAGGACAGTAATCATAATTCCTATACTGCACATTGTTATCTCCATAGTAGCCACTCCGAGTACAACATATAGGCATGAGATAATGTCCAGACCATATTAGCACACATCTTTCTTTTCAATGAACTAAGAGAAACTGGCTGTGTACCTGTCTCAGCTATCTTATGCATATATATTTTCTCTTCCTTTCTTTCCCCTTTCTCCTATTAGTTACTATTTTATTTTAAACAGTTTCCTCACAATTCACAGTATCTATTGTACAAATAAGGCTTTGGATCTTGTTCAGGTTCTCACACTAGTGAGACAATATGATGTTTCCACACACGGGTCTGATTTAATTCCTTTGTAAGTATAGTCTCAAGTTGCATCCAATTACCTACTAAAGTCTTGATTTTATTCTTATTTATGGCTTGAATATATATTCTTGAATACAAGAATATATACTTAATTTAGTCTCTATATAGAAAAAGGCATACAATAACAAAAACACTGGGAAGTCAGAGAGTAGTAAAATTATCATTTCTAAACCCTGCTCCTAATAAATATCTATTATGTTGTATTTGTTTCAAATCAGCAGTTTCTGCCTTCTATGTTCTTCCTTTGCACTCTCAAGTTTTATTTCTGCCCTATTTTAAAACTTCGTTAGCAGCAGCATCTCCTCAGGTGAGGTCTAAGCACTGTGTACCCAAGGTAGATAGAGGCCCATGTGAATGTATCTTTTCTTTGTGCAAGTTCTATGTATATATTTTTTGTTTTCTTTTACTATCCACTAAGTATGAAAGATATCTCTCCCAAAAACTTTTGCAGAATTTATTCTAATGTTCCTGCCTTCTACTGCTTTTTTCCTCCTCATTCCCTTTTAGTTTTTAATTTACCATTTCCAGCTGAGATACTTGAGCAGATAGAATCAACCCAGCTCCAGGCTAATTGGTTCATCATGCACTTTATGATAATTTTCATTCTGGATTTTGATTAGGTCAGTATGAGGACTGCTTTGGTCAAAGCTTGTAATGATCTGCCTATTAACTCTGAAATAGGGTCTTTGACTATACTCATTAGATATCTCAGCTGCCTGTAACTCTGCTAACTATGAAATATCACTGAACTGTCTTAATGTCCTCTCTTGGAGTCTTATATTCACTATGTTAGTTTTAGTCCTCTTTGACTTAATTTGCTACCTTCTTGGAAGTTCTAAATGTTGTAGACATGGAGATGACATCTTGTTTCCCCTTAAGAATCATTTGTAGGAGCAGCTCTTTCCATATTTCTGGTGTAGTGAAGTATGTCACTATCTTCTGAATCAGCTAGATGTATTTTCATTTGCATATCCATCATGTACTAAATTAGCTAACCACAGTTTAATCATTTACCCTCTTTCTACCCATATTTCTTTGATGTGGGCTTGAAAATCAGTTTATGTGGTGCATCTGTAATGCCTAACATGGTGTGGGACATACAGGAAAGTTTTGGTTAATCGTCACTTTTTGTTTTAGGGTAGGTTGAGACATTATATCCCTGGAATGTAGATTTGCAAAGAACATAATATGGAAAAGAACAGGAAATGTTAAAAATTCAAACGACAACAAATTTGTTCTGGTTTGCTGATTATTAAGTCATTGTACTGCGGGAAATGGAAGTAACTGATTCTATTTGATATATGACATTCTATTAAATTTGGTTAATTCCACTTAGTACTTCATAAATAGCTATATCACTGAAATATCATTAGTTATAGGTGACATTTTCTTTGTTTATGATTCCAGCAGAAAAAGATTCTGTATTATTGTTTGTCTTATACATATAAACATTACATATATGTGTATATAATGCTCATGTTTTCATCCAGGAAGGGCTCTATTACTAGAATAACCAAGAAAGCAACTCCATTCTCGTCCTTGCACTACATATTTCTAGTAGAAATCTGTCTTCTGAACTCCAGGCTATACCTGGTTCCTGTTTCCTCTTGAAATTCATGGAGACAATTTCTACTGCAGGTTTTTAATCCCAGTCACTTTTGCTTTAGACTTTGCTGTCTCTGTATTTTCCTTTTATGAACTTTGCTACTATATCCAAACTGAAATTTGCATTTCTTGCTGAATTTTCCCCACAACCTTAGAATTAATCTGCAGTAATTCTACTCATTAAAAGCAGGGTAGTATTTTTTTGAAATCCTTTCTGCCCTTATCTCCCCTGTGCCCAAGTTCTAAAGCCAAGGCCAGCAGTATGTAATAGTTGCTTTTGCCTTCCCTGCAATGTTCCTCCTTCCAGCAATATTCTATTACTGTTTGTTGAGGATTTGTTCATTGCTGGTTTTGAGGCCTTACCAGGTTAACCCTCACTTCATATTATCTGGGTATTGTTTTCAGGATAAATAACTGAAATAACATTAGTTATAGGTGACATTTTCTTTGTTTATGATTCCAGCAGAAAAAGATTCTGCATTATTGTTTGTCTTATACATATAAACATTACATATATATGTATATAATGCTCACGTTTTCATCCAGGAAGGGCTCTATTACTAGAATAACCAAGAAAGCAACTCCATTCTCGTCCTTGCACTACATATTTCATGAATAACATGGTCTGATAAGTATGCTTCTTTTGTTCCGTGGTAAGCAACTACCTTGAGCAAACCCGGTAAGGGTGTGACTGCTGAAGGCAAACCAGAGAACAGGCTCCAGCTTGCTACTGACTGGAGGACTGGGAGGATGTGTGGCTGGAACCACCACTGAGCATCCCACCAGTGTGAGTAGAAGAGTAGAAGGCAGCACAGAGGCCGGAGAACTGAAAGGAACTTCCTCAATGTAATAGCATTGTCCAGTTAAGAGGATGGATATCTTTAATTTTCCAGTTAAGTCATTCTGAAGTCCTTGATTTAACTCTATCCTTATATAAAATCCTCCTCACTGAAATAAGTGGTTGCTTTTGCTTTCCTCAGCTTAACTCCATTCACTGATTCTAAGGCTAAGATGCTTAGTCAGGCTCCAAATTTCGACAGCTGAGAAGTTACAAATCATATATGAAGTTGAAAGCTGTTAAGTAAAACTCTTCCCTAATTTATCAAATATGCATTACTAAATGAAAAAACCTAAAGCATGATAAATATTACTTTAAATAAGTGAAAATAAGTAAAATAATAAAATCATTTAATGATTATTGCAAATCTCAGTTTGCTGGCGGACTAGCAAAGTTCATATAGTTAATAAAACAGACAGAAGATTAATAAGTTATCATTTAGTCATATAATATTATTTTTATCTTTTATTATTTTCATGTAATTTTATAGTAATAATTTTCATATAGTTTTTTCAACAGCATTGCTGATGTAAAAGAATAATTTTTAAAATATATCCAAACAAGGGAAAAATTTTATATTCAGCTTTTCAAAATATATTGAGCACTCAAAAACTCTACTAAAAGTAAATCAAAGAAATCAGAATTATTGAATACACTGAAATATTAAACAAAATTATGCTTAAAATTTAAATTAAGTTTTATTCAATTTTTTAATTCTTTTATTAATTTATTTGGTGCAAGGTCTTGCAACAAGGCTTGGACTCATGGTGATTCTTTTGTCTCAGCCTCCACAGTGCTGGGATCTCAGGCACGTGCCACCACACCTGGTTTCAGTGGCTGGCACGGCCTGCAGTACTGGGGTTGAAATCTGGGTCCTTGTGCTTGCCAGGCAGGCAATTAGACCACTGAGCTATCTCCCCAACCCCATATTAAATCGTATTAAACACTATTATTACAAATAAAGTCATCTCAGGTGTTCAATTCTGTGTTCTAACTACAATATAAAAAAGAACTACAAACTTCACCATGTTGCTTATGGACCTGTGTGTAAGAAAGTAAAACATGAAACTTTTTTTTCCCATAATTTTATTGAGAAATAAATAGCAACAAGACAGTTTCAAATCAAATTGGGAGGACAGTTCCAATAATTAACACATTGCATACTGCCCTCCTAGTGGTTATTTGTTGTACAAGATGCAGACATGATATCCTATTTACAAACACTGCTAGAACAAATCCTTCTATTCCTTGAATTAAGAGAATGTAGCTATAATCTATCCTAACCATTTTGAATACACAGATACAAAATGGTCATTCATCTATATCCCCGTTTTTGTTTACTGCCATCATTTAACTATTATAGGTGTGTGATCTCAGCAAAATATTCCAAAATAGTTCAGTAGCCCATAATAGTATTGGGTCTTCCTCTTGTCTGGCAATATCAGAAGTTGTTGACCTGAGTCCCCTGAAGCTCAATATAGCAACATGGTTTTATTTCTTGTACTTCATTTTTCTACTTTTCTGCTGGATAGTTAAGACCAAGATAAAGCAAGACCTATGTAGCAAGAATTGTAGCTTTTGGATCTGATAAGGTCAGTGAAATCCCCTCAGGATTTATCCCGAGAACCTGTACCTCAGATTGTAGAACCTTTGTCAGTGTCAGCCATGTGGATGAGTCACAGCCATTGCTTGGGTGATTTGCTCTCTGTGAAAGCTTGAGAGAATGTTTCTCTCTATGTGACTCTCCTTAGGCATGCTCTGCATTATTGATCACTTTCCTCTTTGGCCCCATGATCTCCTTGATCAGAAAATTTGGGAGACAATTTAAGACTCAGAACATACGAGAACTTGTACTGTAATATCATGTAACATGAAACTTTTCACATTCAAAAATTTTGTTACAAGGCTGGGGAGATAGCTCAGTAGAGTAAGCACTTGCCTGGCAAGCACAAGGTCCTAAGTTCAATCCCCGATACAGAAAAAAAAATTCCTGACAACTATACACAATATATTAATATTGTAAGTCTCTTAATTATATTTTCATTTTGAAAAGCTGTTTTATTGTTATTTTTGTATTTTCCTCTTTAAAATAAAAGTGTGATTTATACAATGAAGGGCAAAATAAATTTCTTCAATCATTGACAAGCAACTGTTGTTAAAAACTGTGCTAATTCATGGGTCTTTGGAACTATTAGAGCAAAAATAGAAGAAAATAGGAATTAGATGTTTCTGTTACATTATACTTCATTATGTCTAATTATTTGCATCCAGTCTTACTGGCATTTGACGCAGTTGCCTTTATTTTAAGGAAAAGAGATATGAAGGAGCATTTTCATGAAGCCACGTTAGTGCCATCCACAAAGGAATCCTCAGCATTATAGATTTCATTGTGCTGCTGTGGAATACCTGAGCTCCTAAGTGGCGCAGGTATTCATTAATACAATCTGATGTGTGTTTCTGGTTTGTGATGCAATCTCAATTATGGAGTGTCTCAGTGCTGCACATGTGACTGTCACACAGTTTTGTCTTAGTAAACTGAGTTCCTGATAAGAGAGCCCCTCCAACTGTCACTCCTTTTTGTCTACTAGAAAAGTTCTTAGACTGTATGAAAACATTAATCCACAGTCTGAGCTGTCTATATCTCTTAGGATCATTTCTTTCCATTCCCACACCCTGCACTGCCTCCCTTATTTTACTTCTTTTTTCATAATGCTTCCTCTTCTTGTAAATGGTAGAGTAAGCAATTGAAGAAAAGATCTCTACCCAGAACCACTGTCTTGAACCACTAGTTTTTACTCCTTTGCCCATTCCACTTTTAGGTATGTGTTGGTTTGCTTTTCTTCTCAAGACTTTCTAATGATTCCTGTCTGTGAAGGGAAGTATGTATACACAACTTATGGCATGGCACCCCTGCTCAAACCTCATCTTAAATATTTGCCATGATGAATTACTGCCTCTTTTTGAATGCAAATTCACACTTACTCCTCACTAGAGTGCACACTCCTTGAAAATAGAAATCACAGCTTTATTTCTTGATTATTCCCTTCTTACAAAATACATGGTTCTGTGTCACTGAGCAGTTGCTTTTATTATAAATCCATTTTTATTTAAAATAATACCTATAGTAGAAAGAAGCTTTGGATAGAATGAGTCATGATGTTATCTGCTTCTCTTTTACAATTAATGTGGTGAACTATCCAGCTAGAACACCATGTCTATGTAATGCATCACAGGGCCATTTCTCTCCTCCACCGGGGACACCTTCTCCTTGTTCTGTGTCTGTGTGTGCTTAGGGTGGACACCTGGTAGAAGGTCTGTTCACAGGCTGCCAGATGGGTGCTCGGGAGCACACCGCCCCCTCGTAAAAACTGGCTTGCTACTGAGGGAAGTACCTTATGTCCTCTAATCCAAAGCCATTCTGCATGTTTTCCTTACCAGGATTTAAAGAACATACTCTGTTCTCATCCAAATGCAAGAAGTTTAATTTCAAAATAAAATGTGTCACAATAGCAAAGAAACAAAAGTGGAGAGATTCCTTCTTTCATTATCAATTGGCATGTCCTACTTTTACTGACTCTGTACATAATTTTCCTAATAAGGTTAATATATATATATATATATATTGTATTTTCACTTCAGAATCTGGATCATTTACTAAGAAATGTCAAGGAAATATTTCTTCCTCTACATCTAGATGTGACAGTTGAAAAAATATTCATCTTTACCTCTCAGACATGTAAATTCTCTTTAATTCTGAATGAAAATGAGGAAAAAAATTTACTGTAAATCATCACTGGCATTTCCCTGTAGGAAACACAGATACAAATTCAGCTGGGAACTTTCAAAGACTTCAGTTGCAGTTGCCTAACTTTCCTAGAGTTCACCCATTCATTCATTACAAATAAAACAAGCAGAATTGGAGAACCAGCTAGGAGCCAGACACTTGTCACTGGTTAAGCAGCCAATAGTCAGGTGAACTCTCTGACATCCAGGAGAATTGCAACTCCTTGTTAAAATGGAAATTTTATTTATTTATTTTTTTAATGTATTTAGTACAGGGTCTACAGGCTCTCACTACACAGATTGAACTTGTAGTGATTCTTCCTGTTTTTTAGGCTCCCAATTGCTGGCATTACAGATGTGCACTATCATCCCAGTCAGGAAATATTATTTAAATAAGGTAAAACATCAAGCAACTTAACCAAAAATGGTTTGTCAGATTATTAGTCAGTTTCTCCATAAGATAATGACCTGATGAAATGGAACTTTTATAGGTAAATTTGTTGGGAAAATAATAGAGATCAACATATTTGTAGATGGAATAATCTCTAAATGAAACTTTTAGAAGACAAACTTGTAGATCACTTTGGTTAGAGATTCTGTAAAGAGAAAATTAAATTCAGATGTTTTAAAGGCACAATTGTTTGAATTTGTATTTTATCCAAACAGCCAAATTTAAGAACATACTGGAAAAAATATTTCCCTCCATGGTGACAGATCTGGACAGAATGAATTCTGGCCATTTTCTTTATGTGGACAAGAACATGGGCTACATAATTTTCATATATAAAGCATGGTTTCCTAACTCTATATATTGTGAAAGTATATGAATAACATAAAATGATGTTTTGTGACAGACTAATGAAAGGAGAAAGTCCAAATGCAGCTATCCACATGGGCTGCACTGGATTCCCATTCTTCGCAGCTCTTCAAAAAATGAGGACAATGGCCCATTGTTCCACATACCAGCATTCCTTGTGTGGTATGCAAAACTCTTGAGATACATTTGTTAAGAAGCTCTCAACCAAAGTGAGACCAGTATAAAACACCAACTCACAGAAAGGAGGGAAGATGCCAAAGTGAATGTATCCTTTTTCACTTTACACATTTGATGTAAGAAGAACACCGTGCTTTCATCATTACAGATGGTTGAGTCAAAGAGTGTGTCATTAAGAGGAATCTGGTCATGCCTTCCCAGTTTCCTCTCAGAGTGTACAACTGTGTTTAGAGAACATGGACCGTGCCGTCTCACTGCTCCATGTAGCTACGGCACAGGAGCAGATCCTTTAGGTATAAATTCAATGCATACTGAGGAGATAAGCACACTTAATTGAAAGTGCTACCAGTTTATTTTATTTTAATGAGTTACAAGCTAAATTGGAAGTATTGTCAGGTTGTCTCTCCTTTACTTTGAAGACTTCAAATAACTCGGAAAAAGAGAAGTAGAAGGGAAACTAAGAAATAGTTGAACAAAATCATAGTTGTGAGTCTTACTATCTTAACAGAGTTTTGCATTTCAATTCAGCTGCCCATCTTCCCAGGTTGTTGACTATGGTGTTGACGTAAACAGCACTGGTATGAAACTGTGCCTACTTTCCTGGGGACCACCCACTAGGGGCCCCTCCTGTCCCTCTCTCAGACAGGAGTTTTCTTTCCCTCAATAAATATATTCTGCTCATAGACAAAAAAATGAAACCATGTCCAATTTTCCTCATTTGACATGATATTGTTCAGTTTGTTTCAGGTTTTAATTTTGTCTTAAATTGACTTCTTAAGTGTTACAGCATTGACTTTCTTAACTTTATGATTGATTGCCTTGAGGTTTTATGATGAGATGAAAGTAAAGCTGCTGCTATCAAAACTAAGTAACAATTTTTAGGATGACATTGATTAATTATTGGCTCTATTTGTTGCATTTCATATGGTCATTGTCTCTTAACTACTGTGACCACAGAGAACAGTGTACCCTAATGAATTATGGTCACTTAATTATTTTAAGTGAGACTATTATTTTGAAATTAAAAGTCAAAGTCCCCAAATTGTGACATATGCATTCACTTGGAGTCTGTGGATATCTCAGTCTTGGTTGAAATATTCATCAATGTCACCAATGTTAATGTATTGTACTTCCTCAAATTGTGATGGCTATGAAGAAAATCTGAGAAAAAAATGATATCCAACAAAATTGTAGGAATTATTTTACAAATATGATTCATATTTGGATATGAAAGTAGAATGGGAATACTATAGACTGAGTAAGTTCTTGGCTGTATAGATCTTAAATCAACAAAATAAACCATAAGCTTAATACGGGAGAAGTCTAAAGGCTTTGGAAGAAGAGGAAGACTAAGTAAGCACAGTAAGCACTAGCACTTTAATGGTCTCTAAAGAACATGTGCCCTTGGGTCAGAAAGAGATAGGATGAACTCTCCTCTTCTATATCACTCATTTACTCTGTGTGTGTGTGTGTGTGTGTGTGTGTGTGTGTGTGTGTGTGTGTGTGTCTGTTTTTACTAAGGAATGAACCCAGGAAATTTTCACTGTCCTACATTCCCAACAGTTTTATAATTTTATTATTGTTGTTTTTTGATACAAGACCATGCTAAATAGCTCAGTTTTCCAGGCTTGATTTGATCTATGCTCTTCCTAGAGACCTCAGTTTCCTAGACCGCTATGATGATAGGTGCATGCCCCCATGTCAGGCTGTCAGATTAGAGAGGAGTCCCCAAGATTTATGAAGGTTATGTTCTTAGACCACCTGAAAATTGTGAAAAACTAAAACATTCAGATAGTCAGAAAATGTTTATAAATGCCCATTTTTTATAGTTTAAATCCTAAATATGCTATGTCTCTCACAATTATGCAATTTTATTTAATAAAATACTGTATTAATAAAACTTTAGAAGGTACAGGGATTTTTGGAAGCCTCTGAGGAATCTCAGGGTTTTAAGAAGAACAAACCTGAGAGCACTGCAGACAGGTATGCTGGGTACAGCAGCCTGGATGATGTGGAGCTGGTGTGGCTGTAGAGATGGGTTACAGGGTGACAGCCAATCAGCAGAAAGAAGAACTCAATAACACTCTCAGATTGGCTGCCTTCAAACCTCCTGCCAACAAATTGCCAGGTTTTTTTTGCAGTTTCTTCAAATTGAAGGTTTCTGTGAACAATTTGTAGTTTGGTTCTGAGAAAAATCTGGGAATATCTGAGGTTGCTAAATCAAAAGCATGACTTTGCAGGGGTATACTGTGTGTCTTAAAATATGACTATAGTCAACTTAGTTGGGACAAAGGGGTATCTTTGTTTACACAGGAAAGTAATAAGCTATGATTTAAAAGCAGAATCTATTATTTATAATTGTCTGTCAGGGCTCTAAAGACCAAGATTAGCACTGAAAGCAATCTTCATTCTGAGAAATCTCTTGATTTTCAGGCATCCTCTTTTCATTAAGAGACTGCATGAGTTCTTTGTATGTGAAGGGAACAGAGAGGACAAGAAAACAATCTTTCCATTGTCTATCTTCACAAGGGCACTAATCCATCGAATGGTCTTACTCTCATGGTGTCATCAGATTACCTTCCAAAGTCCCCAATCTATTCACAATATTTAAGATTTCAACCTATAAATAATAGGAATTTGAGGGTAGTTATAGAATCAGTCCATTATGACAAGTGAGGACACAATTTTCTATTAAGTAATTCTGAAGATTTATATATGTGTTATGGCTTGTGTGTAGATATGTGCCCAAAGCCCCATGTTGTCATGAGTGGGGCTTTCCAAGATGGCTGGATGCAGAGTATGGGATACTGGCATGACTCCTTGGGGCAATGCTAGGATTAAGGATGTTAAGATTAAGGGAGTGAGTGCTCTCTGTCCTAAGAGTGAGTTGCCTCAATAGAATATAAGGGACAGAAAGAGACTGTCCCTGCTAGTTGTTAGTGGATTGTTGCTCGTTATTTGGTGCTTACTGCTTGGATGGTTTTGCTATGTTAAATGTTTCTCATCTGTGATGCCCCTTTACCATACCCCTGATTGGAGCCAGCCGATTATAAACTGGAACCTCTACAAACTGTGAGATAAAAAAGCCTTTCCCCATTAACTTTGAGTGCTGGGTATTTTATGTCAGAAACAAGAAAAATAACTAAGACAATATGTGAGCCAGGGGAGGCTGTGATCCAAAATCTCTTCTTGCCTTTTCACCAGGTTCCTTTTAATGTTAAAGTATCAGTGACCTGGCAGGGTGTGCCAGCTGGGCTCAAGCTCCAGATGTGGGCGCTGCTGGCTGGTCTCAACTTTAACTGCGTAGTTTCTGTGAAACTAACTAATCTCAGGCAATTATTTTAAGTACTGTTGGACAATGGAAATAATGCATATAAATGTGCTTAGACTAGAGTTAATCCTAAAAATTTTAATTATAATGAATCTGATCAAGAAACACTCTGTACAATTGAAAGATCATTTTGAAAAAAAAACTAGTTTATGTTTGCTTAAAGTATAAGATAAAGCAAATTCTACATTCTAATCTTATTAGTTCCTTGAATTTTATAACATTATGTTACTTATGATGAAAATGTTGGCCAAGAATCAAACTTCTCTCAAGTTTTTATCTTATGTTCATGGCATATATTCAGATAGACTAGTAGATCTATAATTATAAAGAGAAATTAAAATGCTCTGCCAATATAAATTTATAGTATAATCTTCTAAGGGGCTGAATTTTTCTAGAGATCTCTAATATTATTATTATTAGTCTATTCTAAGTTTCTAATCCTCTCAAGTCAAAATATTTCCTCTCTCTCTCTCTCTCTCTCTCTCTCTCTCTCTCTCTCTCTCTCTCGTATCAATTTCCATTAATATTCAATGTTAGAATTAAAATAAAGCACATTCAAACTGGGTGTGGTAGGAGGTCTGAATATCAGGATTCTAGGATCCTGAGGCATGAGTCTTCAAGTGAAACACCAGTTTGGAAACTCAGTGATTTAACAAGATCTTGTATTAAAATATACATACTTACATACTTTTATAAATTCAAAATACCCTGAGCAGGACAAGTTTTCCACTTTTGTAGTTGCATAGACATAAATTTATGTGTTCACATCTGCACTTTTGTTCAATACAAAGATAATAGGTCCAGATCACACAGTATTTCACCAGAGTTATTTCTTGCCTTATTAATGACTATTCCTGGAAGAAAATTTCATGAGTAGCTATCAGTGAGTCATCTTCAATTACTCCATAGACTAAATAACTAAGATTTTAGAACTGATTCTTACCTAGGAAAGTGATAGAGTATAGAAACAGTTCTGTTTGCTATTTAAGTCATTATAGTTCATCTACAAACTTAATAAAATAAATGTTATATTTAGGTGAAACTTAAATGACCTTGTGGATTTCTTTTGCAAGGTGTATATCTTCTATCTTCCTTTTTCCCTTCATCTTCATTGTCTTCTTTTAAGACTCTTACTTACAAGATCTTCAGAAAGTTAAGGCCACCCATGCAGATTCTCAAAGCAGCAGTGAGTACAAGGACAACCGAAACAGAAGGGTGGAAATGTTGTCTAAGCATGGAGGGAGGTGTGACATCTCCCTTTTCAAATGTAATTTCAAACATAATTTAGCTGAGACTCTAATTAGCTGACAAAAGAGTTTTTAGATTTTTGACACAAGGTGTGATGACACCTAGGCAATATGACCTGTCCTGTGGTGTTTTACATCATGTCAAGATGATATCACAAAACACAGGGAAAGGTCATTGGATGATCTACTACATCTTCTTCCCCCAGAGGCTCACGGAGAATGTAAATAGCTGCTGATCAAATTGAATTAGCATAACTGCTGCCAGAGAGCTGCAAGAAGCCACAGTAGTATATTCAAGTGGTCCTTACTAGTAAATACAGGAGGGCAGAAGATACAGACTCAGAATTAAATGTGACACACAAAATTCTGAGCTAAGTGCTTGGGGTTGCAATCTACCTTGCATTTGACTTAGAAGTGATTTGAGCAGATTGGGTAGTGTTGTGTCTGTAGGTTTGTATCCCAAATTCATTTGGAATGACTCACAGAAAATCAAAATACACACATGGAGATGAGGTGATAATTCTAAGAAACTATTTCCAAACAATAATCAACAATGTACTTGAATTTACTATTATTCACTTGCTTGATGTTCTTTAACTGTATCTTATTGAAGAGTTTTACAGTAGGGTGTGCTTCTCCCCCTACACTGTACCTGAAGAATAATAGCTGAATTGGTGTACTCACAAATCAACATCTCAAATAATAAGTGTTCTGACTCCTTTCATTGCACAACTCCAGGAGGCGCTATGCACTTTGCATCAATATCAAAAATACAAAATAGAGTTATACTTATTTTATCTAAATCATTAAGTGAGAACTTCCCAGAGTAAGCCATTATTATTATGAAAAGAATCACCCGTCTATAAGCTTAAATAATAGACAGAACACGTATGCATTTTTAGAGTGACTTGTTTAAAGTAGCACGACTATAAGTCTTCATGCTTGTAGAGGGGAAGTAGAAGGAAGAGGAAATTGCTAATGGAAACAAAATTCAAATCTAGACTAGTTTACTTAAATATTTTTGTTATCTCATTTAAATATTTAAGTTTTTCTTTCCCAGAGCAGGCAAGTGACTTTTAAAACTCCTATTGCTTATATAAAATTGTCCACCATGTGAAAATAAATACAATATTCTCATAATATCTTTGTTTTTCTTTTGCTTTTATTGGTACTAATGTTAGCCACTTTAACTTATCAAAAGATGTGTTAAATAGGAAAGAATACGAATGCAATGCATTATGGGTGTAAGAGTGCTTTGACTACCACTGAACAATACTCCTTGGCAGAAAACATCAAATTAAAAGGTAAAAAAAAAATAAATTATAATCTACTTGTGTTTTTAACTTTTTAGATTTTTATCATAGGTAACTCAAAATCCAGATCTACCGAACAATCCTATTCCCCACAAACCTAAATAGAGCCAGGAACGTTCGGCTCAATATTTCTTGTTATCATTCCAACAGTACTATCTGGGGAAAAGACTATTTCCAAGAAAGTATGCTCAGTTCTGGAAATGCTAATGGATTGGCAGCATTCCTCCAAGTCTCTCTAGCTTGAGGGAAGGAAGGAGGGCAGTGTGCAGCAAGTTGCTGAGCCTGAAGGACTTGCATTGCCTAAATTTTCACACCGCTCACCTACTCTTCCCTGGTGCTTGGTTTTCTGGTGAAACAAGTCTCCATTCCTGAGAATTAGAAATGGTGTGGCTGTTTAAAGTAGTAGTAGGGACATGCTGTTACCTATTGTGTACTTAAACCTACACACATGCTCACCCCAAATCAAGCGTTTGCTCTCCAACTAGTAAGAGGAAGTAGATTCAGATGTAGGTTTCTTTAGGGACAGTATCATGCTGAGAGGCAAATGAATGGTCACTGTGGGGAATTTATTTCTCCTGCTGAAAAAGCAAAGGCTAATAATAATTGAAGTTGATTTGCAAAATGTACAGCTCTACAATAATCATATGATACCTAGTAATTTTGAAATTGAGGTAAAAAAAGGAAGCACTTCAGAAGCCGGATTTATGAAAATTAAGAAGTTGCTTAAAATATTTGAGGATGTGCTTAGAAAAATCAAATGCCATATGTTTTATTTGCTTCTGAAGAGCGTTCATGTTTTCTCTTGGAACAAATTGCACACGCAGGTGTTTCATGCAGGGTTTATAAGCTATCAAGAGGCACCAGAATGTTTGGGGTAGGGGTAGGAGGTGTTAATTTGGAGAAAGTGGTGTACAGTGGGGGTGGGATAGAGAGGATAGATGATAGGCAAAATGAAGTTTCTGAGCCGTATTTGCAAACTGGATACTGGGTACCAGTTGTGGTTGCTAGAATTTTCCACCTTAGTTTAAATCTAGCCTGATTTAGGCAGGCAGAGTAGGATGCTATCTCTGAACTTCTTTGTATATGAGTTTCTGATGTAAGAGAAAACAACACAAATAATAGACTTCACACTCGTGATTTGCCATATA
>NW_004524658.1:4344050-4357864 GCF_000260255.1 Octodon degus
TTCTGCCTCTTATAAGGAAGCTATACACACAGCCTAGCTAACACTCTCGTACTCATAGGTAGCAGTCGAAGTACTTATCACCAGGGTAGCTGACAAAAAAGGTGAGACCCACGTGAGTTGCTTCTCATATTGGCAGGTGATGCTACAGAATGTCATCGATATTAGCCAGGTAAAGCATCAAAATTATGTTTCTTCTTGGAGAAATATCTCTTATTTTGAGGTAGTTTAGAAATACAAGTATTGAAGACAGCTGGGCAGGGTGGCATATGCCTTGCATTTTCTGTGCTAGGGAAGCTGAGGCAGGAAGATTACTGTGAATTTGAGGCCAGCTTGGGCTACAAAGTGAGTTCAAGGCCAGTATGAACTGCATAGTGAAATCTTGTCTCAAAAAAGACCAAAAGACCAAATAAAAGTTAATTAAAGCATTCAAAGTAATTGCCATTGTTAAGAAACTGTGTACAAAAACCACAAATTAGTTGTTTTAATGCTCTGAAAGTTTAATTACAATAAATCTTCATTCTAAACAGATTATCATCCTAAATATAGAATATTTGAATGTTCATCAGTTCTCTTTGAACAAACATTAAGTTCTTCATGGATACTTCATTGTGCTTGATTTTCTGAAATTAAGTACAAAATTCTCTGGTTTTACATGTTACTAAATATAAATTTATTAAATAGCTTAAAGCAATAATGATTGAACATTATGAAATTCTTAAACATACTCTTGCTGTGATTCACTAAGAGCAAAAGATTTTTAAATGCTAAACAATCATATATATTTTAAAACAGTCACTTTTGTTAGATAATAACCTACACCAAAACCAGTAGGAGAAATGTGCAACATGAAAATATTTCTTTCTTCTCAGTGTTCAGTAGTAAGCATTGCTACCTTTGCAGAGAAGCACTTGAAAATATTACTTGTGGTGAAGATAATTTGATTCACTTTCTGTTCCTTTTTGGTCGACTGCTATAATTCTACGTGTTCAATGAGTTAAAAAGCATTAAGGAAAATAGCATCCTGCTCTGAATTCATGTTGCTAATGCTATGTGAACTTGTACAAGTGCGAACCTCTCTAATGTGTTTTGTTTTTGTTCTGATTGTGAGTGTGTAGAAGGAGAGATAGGAGGTTAAACTGCTTTGCTTTGTTACTGGTAAATTCCCAAACTGGATGACTCAATAGCACAAACCAGCCCAATCTGTACTGATTTTACAAACATAAGGGCTGCTGATAAATATGGCATATATAACACAATAATGAAATGAGAGGTTTTTAAACAGTAATTTTATCACTGCTTTCCCTGTATAATTTCTTATCTTGCTTTCTTCCAATGTTTTACTTACTCCCATGGAAATACTCAGTTTTATTAACCTTTCTTGGAGTTGTGACTTTCTGCATAAGATTTTCAAACATATTTGAACAGATAAAGGAGCTAATTGCTTTTCCTGGAAAATATGGCAGTGTTAAATACTAGCAAAGTTAAGAAATGTAAAAAACAGAGATATATTTTCTTGTAAGAACTTTTATTTAAAGATAATTGACTTAAGCTCATAATTGATTGCTAGTTTATTGATGTTATTTATTTAGTACTGATTGGGAGGTAGGAGTTGGGCTTCAGAAATAATTTCTTTTTTTAAAAAAATGGGCCTTTCACATAAACAATAGGCAGGAAATTACTTGTTAGTACCGTATTGTATTGGTATTTGCCTAGCCAGATTCTTTTCTGCTTGTTAAAATTGTTATAATATTTTAAAATTTAGCAATAATCAATATTTTTATTTTCTCCTTTTGCTTTTACTGGTAATTACTTTCCAGTTGCTGATTAACTATACAAATGAAGTTTATATATAAATGGCATATTGAAAATGATGTCCTAAATAGCATTCTAGGTACACTACTTTATTTTTGGTTTTATGGGATTCTATTTTTCCTTTCATTAGTCCCTTTTTGACGTACTTAGCAGTTTTGTCAGTTTTGTTGTGGTTGTTGCTGCAAAGTCATGGCCCATCCCGAGGGTCCCACGCCTTGCTCTGCTCCCTCTGCCATGGCTCGATCCTCTTGCTGTCTGCAAACACTCACCTCCCCATTCCTTACTGTCTATCTTTTATCTTGTTCTTCAATTTTTTCCTTGGCACATTACTTTCCATGGTAACTTCTAGAAATATAGAAGTTTTTGAGGAGGATTTTCCCTCATTTTCCAGGTAGCATTCAAAAAGAATCAATGATTGTGAGAGAACTAGAACCGAAGACATTCATCTCTTGAAAATGAATGACTTTTTTTAACTGAGTTTAAGCTGGAAGCACAGAAACCAGCCCAGTACGGGCCAAGTTTAGCTGACTCAATATAACAGCACTGAGATGTGATGGTGTTGGCATAATGACATCATCACTGTCTTGGGACCAATCTTCCAGAATGCAGGTGGCAGGGCTGGACTGATCTCAGCTGAAAACAGCCAATACATACAAACCAACATTTTCCGGGTCTGCAAACTGCTTTTCCTGTCCAGTCAAACACTGGAGTAACAGATCTATGACATTTCAACATTAGGTCTAAAATATATAGTAACCTCAAACCAACACTCATACTTGGCTGTTCCAAGTATTGTTTGGATCAAGAATGATCCCCCAAATTCTCTTGTACTAGGGGTGGGATTTCAGAAAGGTAGTTAGATCCTGCGGGTGCACTATATTCAGCCGCTAGTGGGTTCAGCAGCTGTGTATGCTGTTTGAACATGGGATTTGCAGGAGATGCAGGTCACTAGGGTGTGACCTCATAGAGCATAGCTTCCTTTGCAGGTTTTCCCTTCTCTCTGTGCTTTGTAGTCACCTTGAGGTGAACAGATTTTTCTCCTTAGCAGGCATTTCCAACATGTCCTTTCAGCTCTAGAGGCAACTGACCATGGAGGGTAACCAAGAGAAAAATAAACTCCTCCTTTAAGATGTAAGGATTGGGTATTGTGTTTCAGCAGCAAAGTGACTACAGAATTATGGAAAAGCCTAATAAATGACTTATGTTTATACTTATTATGTTGCTGGCATAGGTTCATCCTTCTTATGGACTGCACAGCATGTAAATTTAATGATATAAACTGGTAAGTTATGAGAAATTTATATAAAGAAAATTTCTCAGAATAGTTTCCTAACTATGCAACTTAACCCCACTTGATAAATATATTATAAGGACAAAGACACAACCTTAGAATTTAAAGATTCTACAAACTTTCTGATGCTTTTTAAACACATATCCAAAAACAAGCCACTAAAGTTGAAGATTGTCTTCAAAATTTCCTGCAGGCAGTGTGGGAGTGTGCACCTGTAATCCTGACCACTGGGAATGCTGAGGCAGAATGATCCTTGGAGCTCGGGAGGTAAGGCCCTCTTCTGCAATATGGAGCCAGCCTCAAAGTAAAGAGAAGGAAGAAGATGGGAAGGAGGAGCACAAGAGAGACATGTAGAGGGCAGAAGAAGAGACGGAGGTACAAGGAGTGGAGGAGACAATGGGAGAGAGGAAAAAGGAGAGCACAGAGATCCAGCTGTTTCAGAGCTCTTCATATGGTGTAAGACTTAAATATATGACAGAATGGTCACTAAATATGCCAAAAAAGTTTGACCAAACTCATCACATGTCCAAACGGTAGTAATTTGTTGCTCTCAGCACCTGGTTCACTGATTTCCACATTTCCATGTGTTTCAAATATCTGTGGATGCCTGTTATATCACTACAAGACACCTTTAAAACTAAAATAAAGAATAAATTTCATAATCTACCAATACCTATGGCTGGTTATGTAGCAATTGCTTTTCAATTTACAAGCTGTTATTATCATTCACTATGAAAATACAAATGAACAGTCCCTTGCTTCCTATATCTATGTTAAGATAAACTTTATTCAGATGGCTGTACCTTTTGCAGAAAGGACAATACTATGTTTATCAAAAGATACAGGAAATTCACCTTAGGAAATTAGTTTTTTCTGAGTTAGTAAGTAATCAAAGGCAGAAGAAGGTTGGCCATTATTAGAAATTCTTGAAATTTCCCTCTCACAGACTCTCACAGACACCTCTACCATACAAAGACCAACAAGCAGAAGTTCTTCCATTTACATGGTCTTAAGAAAGCCTTGAAATGACAGATGGCTTGGTTAATTACAAAATTAAGCTCGGTGTTATTGAGACATGATTTCCGTGAATAATATTTTCCAGACAGAGTTTAATAAGAAGCTTGTGGTTGAATAGCCTTTTGCCCAAAAAAGGGAAGCAGGTCACAGTGACTACCTTCTCTACTCAGAGAGCATGAGGGTAGAGGGTGTTAAGTTGACACCCCAGGAGCTCAGTTCCAGTAACCTTATCAGGGTCTAACAGTGACCCCACCCAAACCATTATGAAAGAAGCACTGTTGAAATAGCACCTGGCATTTCAGCCTGAACTCCCCTAACCCCTGCTGATTCACTGACCACACTGGAGGGAAAGTACACTGACCGCCCCGTGGGCTTCCTGGGTGAGCCTTGCTGGTAACGTGGACTCCTCTGAGAAATCTCAGGTCTTGAGGCTCACAGTGTGCTTGCAGTGCTTTTCTGAAGTGCAGTATAGCAAGTCAATCTTCAGAAATTAAAATTAGAAATCTGAGTATTTTAGAAGAAATGTCTTACAATCCTAGACACTTTTTGGTTATTTCTTTATTTGTTATTGAAAAACAATTGGAAAATTAGTATCTGGTGTGAATAGATGTCTGATCTTAGGTGACCAGATTTTGTGTAGGTAATTTAGGAATGCTATGATTGACAATTCTTAACAAAGGCGAACTTGAATGAGGTACTGAGTGATTTGGTGCTTAGGCCACTGGTTTTCATAATTTTAGTTTTACAAATAGAATTTGATCTCAGTAGAACCAAATACTATTTCCTTTAATCTATAATTAACTTGAAAATGTATAATATATGCACTGAACGAAAAGATTTTATTTTTGCTTTATCTCATGTTTATGTCTAGAAAATAGTTCTCTCTCTCTCTTTCTCTCTCTCTCTCTCTCTCTCTCTCTCTCTCTCTCTCTCTCTCTCTCTCTGGATCACTCTCTCCCCTCTGTCTCTATCTATCTATATATTGACATTTTGGGTTATTGTGGAACCATCCTGGTTTCTAGAGTTTTCCTCGATCTTCCTGAAGCAAACAAACATTTATATTATTATTTCCTTTAATAAATTGAACACTATTTTTATAAATAACTTGGAAGCATAGAAATTACTGAAATAGATATATTTCATTCCCACACAGAAAATATTCACATAGTTATCCTATTTTGAAAATTCTATATGCTTGACTCAGCAGCACATGTCCTGAAAATTCTTCTCTCAATTTCCTAAATTACATTTTTAGTAATTTCTTAGAAATATTAGTTACTCTCAGATTTGAGCATGAGTGTTTTTTCTTTGTATCTTGATACATGCAGTACACAGCAATTCCTTGATGGGAAAACCTAGAGACAATAAATGAGTAGTTTCATCCATTTTAGAATATGATTATTAAAATTTAAATCATCAGCAAATATCTGCATCTTATGTAAGATACTGTTTAGCATCTTCTTTAAGGTGTCCACAGTGTTAACAGGTTACATATGGGTATCTGGAATTAGAAAATAATTATTTACATTCAATTATAATAGGATGGTGTGATCCAATGAACCATTGATGTTAAAAATGATGTTAAAATTTATTTAAATGGTACAAAGTAAAAATATCACAGTTTTTCTGATAAGAATACATCCATAAGTTACTTGGAGAGTGTTTAAAGTGTAAGTCAACATCTCTTTTGTCCTAATATACACGTAAATCATTGATTTCTGATTTAAAAAAATTGATAAAGACTTAGGACCCAGGGAGAGATGTTGGAGCAAATGGTAAAATACTAAGCCAATAATTTTTTAAAAATTCTTGTGAAATTATATACTTAGTTTTTAAAATCAGCCTTATTAATGTAGAATATCCATAGGACAGAGCTGACCTATTTTAGACACCATTACAAGACCTGTGCTCCATCTTAAGAGGGTCTTTCCATTAACCTGAGGTGCTTTGTCTCCCAGAGTAATTAATCTTCTTCTTTAAATCAATCCTAGTTAACCACTGCTTTGTTTTCTGTCCTCTTACTATTTCTGGTTCTTCTAGAATGGTGTTCATATTTACAAAGCATTCTCTTACATCTGACTCATTCCACTCAACAATACTCAGAGTCTCCAACCACACTGTGTTGCACTGCACAGTAGTTCTTTCTTTTTCCTACTTCCAATGAATTCCTTTGCATTGTGCTGTGGGCTAGTCACATCCTTATCTATATACCTGATTACGGGCATCTATGTTGTGCTCAGTATCTCAATTACTTTTCTCTTATTGATGGGAAAGAATACCCAACACCCAGAATTAAGGAAAGAAAGATTTATTTAGCTCACAGTTTATAGAGGTTTCAGTCCATAATCAGTGGGCTCCAAGGCAGAGTGGCACATGGGAGAGGGCAGCATTTCATGTTGGCAGAAAATAGAAAAACAGCAAGAATGAAAAGGGAGGAAAAGCAACAAAGAACAGGCCTCTCCCCCTTCCTTATATTGCATCCAGGCCATCCACCCCAGGGCAAGTAGAGCATTCTCACCCAAAATCCCAACAGTACTCATACCCATAATCCCATCATTGGATCATAGATTAATCACTAACTCTAGAAGACTGCCCCAGTGAATTCATGAGGCTTTGGGGGGTAATAGCTGGACACAAGCCATAACTTTCTGCCCTTGACACCCTAGGTCTCATGTACATCTGTTTATGCAAAAAGTATTTTTGTCCATGTCTAAGAATTGCTAAATTCCTAACAGTTTCAGATTGCTGAAAAATTCAAGTTCCAAATCCCCTCTGAAATCTAAGGCAAACTCTTATATGTGAGCCCCAGTACAAATGAAAAGTTAGGCACTTGCAACATTCAATGGCAAGTCTGGATGTGGCGGTACACATCTGTAATCCTAGCACTAGAAAAGCAGAAAACAGGATCACTATGAGTCTGAGCTGTGTAGTGAGACCTTGCAGAAAAGAAAGAAAGAAAGAAAGAAAGAAAGAAAGAAAGAAAGAAAGAAAGAAAGAAAGAAAGAAGAAAGAAAGCAAAAAAGTGCTGGCCAAATAGCTTGGCAGATTGAAGTGCCCACGTAGGCACACTCAGCGGCTGGGGGTTCCATCCCCATCCTGCCATGCTTGCCCCGCCCACTCACAGCTTTGCACATTGCCCTCTCAGAGGTACACTACCTGGCCTCCCAGGCCTTCTGACATTCAGCAGAAGCCTTCTTGACCTCACAACTCTTGCATTCTGCATGCACGTAAAATCATAGCCACATCGGTGATGAGAAGGTCTGCTGCCAGCTGAAGCAGTAACCAGGTTTTCTTCTCTCTTGGCTATAGAGGTCATGTGCCTGAATTGCTGAGGACTCTAAATCTGATTCTGAGGAACAAACGCTCTATAACAACATCATTCTGGAACTTGATGTGGCTGTCACTGCCATTCTGGAACATGGCCCTGTGTGGCTTTCTCCTTAAAGTCTTACAATTTTTCAATTTTGAGGCTGCAAACAGTACGGATTTGTGGCTTCTTGTGATGCCCTTAGGCCAACTTTTCTATCCTCCTCTTCCTTGTTCTCAACAATGGAGATCTTCTCCGACTTCTGTCTTTGCAGTCTGTGACATCTTTGGAGCTTCCATTCTAGCCAAATTCTTATTTTAAAACCATTTTTCTGGGCTCTTTGCTGTTGATTCTAAACACAAACCAGGCTAAAAATGCTCTAGAATAACCATTCTACCACTTCAATATTCTACTGCCTTGACAGATTAATCAGTCTGCCACCTTTAGCCTCAGTCTAAGACAGTCTCTGAACTCAAGAAAAATGCAGACAAATTTTCTGCCCAGCCTAACACATACCGTCTGAAGTCCAACACCCAATGCAGTTCTTCTTGCCAACAGAAACCTCTCCACCCTGGTATTTACAGGCAAAAGTTCTATCAGCCTTATGGCTTTCTGAGCTCTGACCAGAATCTCCCATATAGAACAGCCTAACATGTTTCAACTTTACTCTTTCAGGGGACATCTCTAAAGCTTTCCTATGTCTTCCCATAATCCATTCACAAAGCTCTTGAACCACATGGTCAGGTATAGTAACAGCAATAACCCCACTTCTCTGGTACCAAATTCTGTCCGGGTTAATTTTCTCTCATTGCTGGGATAATACATCCAACACCCAAAATTAAGGAAAGAAAGATTTATTCAGCTCATTTTGTGGAGGATACAGTTTGTAATCGGCTGGCTCCAAGGCAAAATGGCACATGGCAGAGGACACCAGTTGGTAGTGGCAGAAAACAGTAAAACAACAAAAGCAAATGGGAGGACCAGGGGCAGAGAGGAAGGCTCTCTCCCTCCTTTGCATTGCATTCAGGCTGTCTGCCTGGGGCAGGTGAAGCACTCACAACCATAATCCCAGCACCAGATAATGAATTAATTACAAACTATAGAAGCCAGCCCCATTACCGCATGAGGCTTTGGGGGACATCTTGACATAAACCATGACAATCAGTTTTCAAATATTAAAATAAAGCCTCTTCCCATTTTCAGTTACATATTTTTCTTTATGTTTGTGAAAATGTTTCAATTATATTAAATTAATAAAATGTTAAAGACATCATTCCTAAGAAAGGCCAAGATAAAATTACATAGAAAATTGGCAAACATCCCTTCAAAATCAATGATCTTACAATTAATCCATAGATTCCATCAAACATGCATTAGAAGTTCAATTGCACATCTTAATTGTTATTTAAGGATGTCATTTTTTAAAATTTGCTGTTTTATATGTGCTCTCTTTTGAATATGTTGTTGTTTTTCAATTGGTAATTCCATGATGCACAATGATGCAAGGAATATTTCTATGTTTCTTGACCATATGCTTTTCTCCCTTAAGTGCTATTTTTACCTTTCACCCTATAAATAATTTTCTTTCTTTCTATATCATGAATATATACCTTTTTGAGATAGTTACACAGCTTACAAATTATCCCACAGATATTCTCCTACTCACTTTTTTAGCACTTGCTTAACAAAGTATTTTATTTTAGATAAGTTAAATTTATCATTTTATCATTAAAATTAGTGATGATTTTACCAAATAAATAATAGATTACCGCAATACTGTTATGATACATTTTTATATATCCTACCAGAATTTCAATTCACTGAATTTTATGGTACTTTTTGTATTTGGCTGAGGAAAATGTTGAAGCTTGCATTTTTCTATTTGAATGTTTAGATTCTTAAGCACTAGTTTATGAAAGAGGCATCCCCCGATGAAATTACTTTAGCATAGTTTTCACAGACCCATCAAACCTGAAGGACACTATATTACATTGATCAATAGTCATTGTCAATATTAATTACCTTAACTATCTTAATTACCTTAACTTCTTGGCTATGCTTTTACTTAACTATGAGTAGAGTCACCCACACAAATTTGTGTTATTTTCAGTACAGGAATAGAACTCAGGTTTTTATGTTTGTCAGGTAGGCATATTGCCACTGAGGTATACATCCAGCCGGATTTTTTGGAGAAATACAAGGAAGTTATTTTCAAAGTTGCCTTCCTTCTTATTTTAAATTTATCTGCACATGTCCCACATGCCACACACACACACACACACACACACACACACACCAGCTATTTAGATTTTTATTGCATTAGCATTGAATCAACAGATTAATTTTGGGAAAGCTGGCATCTTAACATTTGCTTTTCTAATATATAGATAATGGTTTCTTTAATAACTTAAATGCATGTATTTTCTACATATTTTGTTATATTTATCTGTAATGTATTCATACTGCCTGAATTATTTAATATTTTAAATATATATTCCAAATTCTTCACTACTATGTTACAGACAATTTTTCTATATATTGGCATTGGATTCTGTGAACTCGTTGAAATATAAATTCTAGATGAAAGTTTTTTAATTCTTAGAATTTTACACGCAGAAGTCTTCAAATATAGTTCAAATAAGTATGGTCTTTCCATTCCAAATGTTTATGAAATTTATTTCTCCATCATAGTGCAGAGGCTACTATGTTCAGGAGAAATAGAAAAAGTAATAGACATAAAGGAGGATCTGTTGTCTTACTAGAGTCTCAAAGAATAATATATGGTTTCTATACTCTATACTATATAACAAAAACCTCATAAACTGATTGAAACATTTTATGGCCTACCATATAGACTGTTTTGTTTAATTTTCTACATCCAGTTAGAAAAAAATATGCATTCTGAGGTTAATGATAAGAATGATGGTATTCTATAGATGTCAATTACATGATTTTAATAATCTTGTCTTTTTATTCTTGCTAATTAAATGAGTGCTGAAATATCCTAAAAATAATTGCTTCCATTTCTTTTATTTATATCAGTTATTGCATCAGTTATTTAAAAGCACTGCTAATAGGTGCACAAACTCATTTATCATCACAACAAATGTTCCTGCGTAGTCTTTTTCCTGAACTATAATGCTATGCTCCTAATGTAGTCAATTTATTTTTCATAATTAGAGTTGAACAATGTATATTTTTTCATTTTTAAATTTAACCTATCTTTGTTTATGTAATTAAAATGTATATGTTATAAACAGCATAAAACTGGGTATGTGTCTTAGTTACTTTTCTCTTTGCTGAAACAAAATACCTGTACTCAGGATTCAAGGGAGGAAAAGTTGATTTACCTCATTGTTGGCAGAGGTTTCATCCTGTAACTGACAGGTCCAAGGCAGAGGGCAGGGAAGAGGGGCATCCCAGAGGAGAAGCAGTTTCTATGGCAGAAGACTGCAAAAGCAAGCAAGGGAAAAGTGAGGCAAGACTCTTTCTATGCTTTATATTGTATCCAGTCTACATGCCCTAGGGTAGGTGTAGCAATCCTACCCTTAATCCCACCAGAACTATGCCAAACCAATCACTGAAGTGACTTACTAATCACACACCCTTAGCCTCAGCATCACACACTCTGGATTCAGTCACTTCTGAAAAAGCCTTATGACATGAGGCTTGGGGAGACATCTAGACACCAACCGTCCAGGTCTGCCCGTTCTCCCCTCTGCAAAGAATCATGAATATCCCTTTTTATAAAAAGCATTGCCAGTGTCCTAAATTTCAAGACTTGCCAATGTCCTAAATTTCTTCAGACTGTTCAAGTTTCAGCAATGCTGAAAAGATAAAATCCCATATTTTCTCTGAGGTTGGAGGCAATCTTAGTTGTGAGCCTCTCACTAAAACTGAGAAGGAAAGTTACACATTTCCAGCAATCAGCAGCCCACCGCTCACTTGCTGCTGCTCGCTGCCTGCGGACGGCTCTAGTTTGCCACAGATTTGTCATGCACTGCCATGTCACCCCGCCGCTCCACTCCATGGAGCCAACGGACCACGGAGCTTTGGATTCTGTGCCCATGGATCGAAGCCATTCTGAACTATGAGCCAGGCAAACCTTTCCTCCTAACGATGGGTGTCAGATATTTCATCTCTGTAATGAGAAGAGTAACTAAGACAAAGCAGCTTTCGAATAAAATGTTAATCTTTCTTAAAAAAAAATAAGTGTTATGCAAAAAGTTCTACATAAACATGCAGTGCCTTGTAATGTTTGACAATGTATATATAATTGCATAATATTTGAATGCTTTATCTTTAAATATGTATCATTTATTTTTTGTGAAAACTTTCAAAGTCCTTTTTTCTAGCTTTTCGAAAGTCATCCGTATACTCACTGTACTGTTCAACAGCACCCCAGCCTTATTTCATCTAATTGTATCTTAATACCAATTAATCAGACCTCCTCACCTTTCCCCATTCTACTCTAAACTACTTTGAGATCAACTTTTTTTTTTTTTTTTTTTTTGGTGGAACCGGGGATTGAACTCAGGCCCTTGCGCTTGCTAAGGAAGCACTTATTCTACTGAGCCATTTCCCTGGCCCCAACATTTTTTAGACTGTCTATAGGAACGATGTTCATGCAATGCTGAAATGTTAAAGGGAATCTTCTTTTTGCTCCTAAAATAGGCAATTTCTTGATCATTTCCACTCTAATTAACTTCGAAATACACTGCCCTAAACGAGGAAAGGTGGGAGGACTTCTTCTCTAGCACTGTTTAAGTGACATTGATTCTGGTCCTTTATCTGTGATAAACAAGAAGAGGAAATTACTAAAATGGATTGATTGTGCAGTAAAATACGTAACTTTTTTCATATTATTTGTGATAAAGATTTTGAAGTTTGGACCATTTGAGCAAAACAAATTATTTTGTACTTCTTCTACAAATTACGCTTGTTCTGAGATTTGTTTTGTGAATCTACTAAGAAAAGCTTATGACAAATGCCAGCATATACTTTTTCAAAATAGTAAGAGATATTTTCAACACTGAGTTACTGCTGGAGAAAGCAGTGATATTCTCAAAGTTTGATGAAATTTTTCTGTTCTTAATTTTTTATGTCACTTATGGTACATTATAAAGTATTTTTATTTTTTAAGCTAGATAATATTATTTTTTCATAATTCCAAAGTTAAGGAATATATATGAAAACAGGTATCACAAATAATAACTCATATTAGAATGCAGTAGTACCTCAGTTTATGAATTTAATCTGGTTTATGATTTTGGGGAAAGTAGCTACATCTCTGTGTGGGGAAGATGACCACAATCGTGTTTGTCTCCTAAAAGGAATATGTGAAGGAAATAAAATGTTGCTAAATGCTTTTGTTTATGAACTCAGCTTTTTGTTTATTATTTGCAAATAATCATTTGCAAAAATAACAAATTCAGTTTTTTTCCTAGCGATTCTAATATCCTGCTGATTCTTTTCTTTATTTTTAAAACATCGTTTATATATTTGGTACAGGATCTCACTACACAGCTCATAGTGATTCTCCTGTATCTGCCTCCCCAGCAATCGGATTATAGGCATGCTCCACCATGCCTGGTTTCGGGGCTGGCACAGTGCACCTGAAGTTCTGGGGCTGGTATCACATGCAGTCCCAGGGATTGAACCTGGATCTTTGTGCTTGCCAGGCAGGTGATTAGAGAGCTGATCTATCTCCCAACCCTTCTCATGTTCTAACTGTGATTCCACTTCTCTTTATTTCTACCTTCAGTGTTGTTATTTTTAGTTTATGTATCTATGTTTTGATGCAGGCTACATTAATATTTACTATTGTTATATCCTGTTAATTAACTGAGATCTTATTGTAATTGATCCATCTTGGCACTTTCTAGGTCTTGCACTTCTTATGTCTTTCGTCTACGAGCATGCTCCTTTATGCAGTTTTGATTAGCACTTGCAAATGTCCATTTTCCTTCCTTTCAAATCTGGAAAGTGTCTTGTAGTGATCATAATGTTGCATACTGCTTTTCATATAATTCATTCACTTTGTGTCTTTGGATAGGGATATTTAATATATTTATGATAATTTTCATGTATAAGGTCTTATTCTGATCATAATCATTTTATGTCTTTTTGAAGCTTATGTGTTATTTTTTCTGTGTGTTTTTAGAGTAAAATGCATAATGATTTTTGTCATGATGTGCTTAGATTCATGTTGTTTTCTTCTGTATAACTACTATAGAACTTTTCCTTTGTGATTATTCTGGGTTTATATAAGAATCTTGTAATTGAAATGGTCTATAACAAATCTAACTGCAACCTTTCTTCAATTATAAACATTTTTTTCTTTTGTTGAATTTTGTTATGTTACTTTTTTATTTTAAAACTGGATAA
>NW_004524658.1:4357964-4373563 GCF_000260255.1 Octodon degus
CAGGCACAGGGGACTGCGGTTCAATCCCTGGCACCACATGCTGTGCCAGCCCCACCCTCAGGATGGTCTGAGCTGGAGAAAAAAAAAAAAAAAAACTCTCTCTCTCTCTCTCATGGGAAGTCTCTCTCTAGGAAGCACAAGTTCAGCACCATCTGATTATATGTTATTGTAATTATATTTTAAAAATATTTAACCTTGTATATTAAACTTAAAAATATTTTAACCACTATTATTATTGTATTAGTGTATTCTGAATTTGAAACATTGCTTCTTTTATGGTGCTTTTATCTTTCATATATCCATGCTTGTTAAATTACATTCTTTTCCACTTGAACAAGTCTGTTTGCTAGTTTTTATACATTTGTTGTTGAATTCTAAACTACTTTTTTTCTGTTTGTGTAAGAAAATATTATTTTTCTTTCCTTCTTAAAAGACCAAATTCCTGGGGGCCTGCCTCTTAGCTCAGTTCCTTAAGTGGCTGCTTCAACAAAGCAGTCAGGCTCAGGTTGCTGTGGTTGGATCCCCACAGCTCAAGCCAGCCAAACCTGCCCTGAAGGCATTTGGAGTCAAAAAAAAAAAAAAAAATTCCTGTTGTAGTATTACTTGCCCTGTCTTTAAGTTATTTGATTATATCATCTCACTCTGTCCTATAAGACTTCTTTTCAGAAATACCCTGATTTCCTTTTTAAGATTTTCTTGTATATTATAAGTTGCTTTGCTCTTATTGCTTTCATGTTTCTTCATATAAATTATGGACCACTTATAATTAGTCTAGGACATTTCTTGATGTATTATTCTTTGTATTGATGGTATTTGCTTACTTTTGAATCTTAGAAACTTTATGGTTACATGCATCTCAAGATTTGGGAAGTTGTAGCCACTATTTTTTCAATTAACCTTTCTTTTCTTTCTCTTTCTAGTAATTCTTTAATGTATGTATATGGTTGTATTTCATAGAATCCTCTAAATTCTTTGACATATTTGCCCGTTTTTCTGATTTGATAAGATGACTCTATTTTAGTAACACTGTTATCAGTATCACTTTTGCAGTGCTGGGCATTCAACTAAGGGTCTCATGTATTCTAGTCCAGTAACCATTGGGCTACATCCCCAGACACAAGATGACTTAAATGGCCTGTATTTTAGTTTGTTAACTCTATTGCTTGAACACACATTTGTTTTTCTTAGCATTGATTTCTCTTCTCTTCCCTTCTCTTCTTGTCTCTTCTCTTCTCTTCTCTTCTCTTCTCTTCTCTTCTCTTCTCTTCTCTTCTCTTCTCTTCTCTCTTCTCTTCTCTTCTCTTTACTTCTCCCTTTTTTCTCTTCTTTTAAAACTAATGGCAATAGAACCCAGGGCCTCACATGCTGAACAAGTGCTCAAATATTGAGTTACATTCCTAATCTTTAAAAAATCTTATTTTGAGACAAGTTCTTACTAAATTTCCCAGGCTGGCCTGGGACCTATAATTCTCCTACTTTATACTAATAAATTGTTGGAATCGCAGGTATTTTTTTATAATTGTTTTGTTCACCATTTGACCATATCTAAATATGATTCTTATTTTTCCACAGGTTTTAGGTATTTTATTTGTATTTTGATTTTTCAAAACTTTTCTTCTCTTTATATATCAATTAAAGTGATTTTAATCGACCTGTCTTCAACTTCAGTGATTCTTTGCTTGACTGTTTCAATTCTGGTTATTAGCTCAAGAAAGACATGTTTAGCTCTATTCCTATGGTTTTAACTCAAATAATTTTCATTTAATTAATTATATTGTTCATGCTTCATGGTAGTACCAATTCAATTTTGTATTTTGTCCAAGTTACTCTTATATTTTTGATAAATTAATCATACTTACTTTAAATTACCTTGGAAATACATTGATTGATATAATTTGGGAAAATAACTAGAAGATAAATCATAAACATAGCATCCAAGTTGAAAATGAATTTCATAATGTTGCCTGAACAAAGTGGTGTCCATTGATTTTAATATAATTTAAGTATCAGTAATGTACCTCTATATAGCATAATCAATAAAACTATATAAGAAATGCAAATAACATAAATTCTACAATGGAAGTGCTATTCAAAAAAGAAAGATGAAGATTTACTTGGATTCAATTTAAACTGGATGAGAACTAAATTTAATGAATATTTTAACCCTAACTCACTAATCTTCTACAGTTTTATATTGTTTAAAATTGTACAATAAAATCTAGAGCTACATGAGACAAATTGGGCAATGACTAGCTCATATTCAATCTCTCTGATAGTCTGTGGAGTTGTTCTAGTCACTGGAGATCCTAGCATTTCCTTTTTGTTCTATACTATTTCCTTCAATTCTCACATATTTACTTCCACCTCAGTTGTCAACATAAAGAATAGCACACATAATGTGCTACTTTCTTTAATTGTTTTGTTCCCCATTTGACCACATCTAAATATGATACTTATTTTTCCACAGACTTGGGGTATTTTATTTGCATTTTGATTTTTAAAATTTTTCTTCTCTTTATATTTAAATCAAAGTGATTTTAATCATTCATATTAGTACAATTTTTTTACATTTCAAAATATGTACTTAGTTGCTGTGTATCTGTAAGCACACACAATTTATAGACATAACACTAGGCATTATTTTAATGTACAAGGCAGAAAAAGCTCTGCCATCATTTTCTACATTTTCTAGAATCAGAACAAATGTATCAATAAAATTTGTCACACTGTAAATAGGTACCAAGCAGAGAGCAATGGCTATGACTCTCTTTTCCTTATACTTTTGTTTTTGCCCATTTTTCTGCTTAAGATATTTTATAGTAGATCATCAGGAAATTTTCCTTAAATAATACAATGTGTTCCAACATTTTAAAATTTTTATTCATTACAACAGTCACAGTGTTTGACAATTTTGTCATCTCTCCCATTTATTTAAGTGGCTCCTGGAGTCTAGAAACAACAAATTCATAATTAATATATTTTTGAAATATTTAATCAATAAGAACAATGTTTCCCTGTGAGTTACACTCTACTCAAAATGCATTTTATTTATACAACAGCAGAACTCAGCCACTATATTTCTATATTTTTTCCTCATTCTATTTCTTTTTGCTAATACATTAATTGATAGCATCACATTGTGGCATGTTAATAAACTACATGATGTATAATTCTCACTATTGTGTTCAAGAATAAGAATTGCCTTCAGGAAAATTTGTAGAACAAAATTAGTAAACTTTTTGTATATAATTAAACATTGACCATTAAATGTATTATTTAGATTAGTACATCCTTTAACATTTAGCTTTTAGATACATTTTATTTACACACTAGATGCTAAACTTTTATAATTATAGGTACATGGAAGTCACTTGGAAAGTTGGTCATACAATTAATATTTTCATTGTATCAAAATAAAAAATTGCTTGTAGCAATACTTTTCATTTAACGTTATGGTGTTGTGTGTGCTGGGGAAGTCTTTGCCAAATGAAGTGGTGTCAAGACAGTGGGGTCTTTGCGAGATGCTTAGATCATGGAGCTCTTCTCTCAGGAGGAATTAGTACAGTTTTTACAGACTGAGTTTAGCTCTCCAGCAAGCAGATTCTTAGAAAAGAATGAACCTGGCCCCTCCACTGTCTCATTTCCTGTTCTGCTTTTCCAATGCCATGTGCTATTATCGTTTGTGAAGCTCTGACCAGAAGCCAATGTTGGACCTAAAGAAACTATGAACTAAATAAATTTATTTTCTTTATAAAATACTCAGCCTTAGGTAATTTGTTACAGAAACTAACTAGGCTGAGATACTTATTTTTCATGGAGTTCCCTAAGGGAACATTGTAATATTTTTCCTAATTTCCATGTTATAAAATTTTAACATTATAAAATACTGTGCCTTTTTATATAAAGTGGCCCTTTGGAAGGTTATAAAAGTAATTATTTCACACCCATGAGTAAATTGCCAGCCCTGTTGGGATTGCACTGCCCCCACAAAGAAATAATGATGTATAAGATAATGTCACAAGAGTTTCTATGCCATATCTTTTATTTTATTATTTTATTTGAAATTTTGAGACAATAAAACTGAATGCAAAATTAAATTGATTTTAAAAATAAACTCTTCCATATTTTAGTTGTTCTAAATGTTGTTCCCATACAATTTGCTATATATAGTTATTGTGACTTAGCTTCATGATTAATATTTTTTATCTCTAAAACCTGTTCCATAAAAGAATATCACTAGAATACACATGCATATTATATAAGCAATAGAGGATATGAGGGTGTGGCAAAGACGGCTGAGGAGGTTGATGGGACCTGTTAATCACAAAATCTAAAGACACATGAGCATAACAATTTTGCAAGCCTTGCATGTGGACTTCTTGTCATAACCTGAGCAGGCTTGAAGTACGGTGGTCCGGATCTGTGTGACATTAGCCCAAGGAGCAGTTGATGCAAAAATGATGGCCTACACTGAGTTTGTATCACTCTCTTTCATAGATGTCCTGCTTTCACATGGAAGAAAGTCCTATTTTTTATTTACTTTTACATGGCAGAAACTTGCTCTTCAGGGTATGTTTCTTTACCCATCTCTAATAAAATTTTGATATTTTTTGTGATTGTCTGAAGCAGTTCTTTGCTCAGGATGGAATGAACCTAGAAATTGCTTATACAAGACTCTAGATTCTAGAGCTATAAAGCTCAGTAGTTTATTTGTTAGCCAACCAGGAGACAAACTAAAGCACTTTGGGCATATTTTCTTATGATTACTATTTCTCTCTCTCTCTCTCTCTCTCTCTCTCTCTCTCTCTCTCTCTCTCTCTCTCTCTCTTCCCAGCTAATAAGAGTCTCATTCCCATTCCTGTACCACAAGTTTCTCTCTCCTTTTCTTCTTTTTTTCCTACTTTTTTTGTCACTCATTGCCATAAGTTTGCCAGTAAAGGACATCCAGAGATCCTGTTATTACCTAGAGTATACTTTTTGACCTCTTATTTATGTTCTTTATGCTTTGTTCAGCTTTCTCACTTTTTTATAAAAAATACCTATCAATAGCTTGGCATCTTGTCTGAGTAGCCATCTACCTCATTTAACTCATTTTTGTGCTCAGAGTTCCATCTACTTTGTTACACTAGATGGTCATTTCTTTCTCAGGGTTCTTAGTCAGGGTTAACAGCATGTTGTCACATGACTGACAGCCATTTTCGGTCTGCCATGTACATTCTGCCATGTTTGATTTTAGGTGACCTCACAGCCACTAGAAAATCTTACTCTTACAAAGAGGAGATAAGCTTCTCATTACAAGGAATATATAAGCTTTCTCCTCTTTTTTTGAATTAAGCTAAATCACTTCTTGTTTCTTCTAACAAAATTCAGGTAATTCAGTAACAGATGCCTGATGCCCTGAGGAGAACAACCACCACCACCACCCCTACTGCAAGGACAAAAACAACTCTAAAAAAATCCAATAAAGTTCAACTCAAGTGACTGTAAGTAAAAAATAGAACCATCCTTGTTCCTAGGATTTTTTAAAGTTTTTCCTTAAAAAACAGGTTTCCATTTCTACTACTTTAAACAAAATATCAAAGATTTTACTATATGGATAAATGTAATAAATACTGATTCTCAGATGTCTCCACCATGCTTAAGTAGAGCCAAAAAGCTAATCACTGGGGTATAGAGACTAACACTGGGGAGAGACTATCCTGATATCATGGGAGGTTTAAGGACTAGATAAAGCAATGAAGAGACTCAAACCACCTTCCTCAAAATGTTAGCAGTCCAAAATATAGAGAACAAGTAACCCTGAGTAAAGCTTATCTTTTATGCTTCTATGAAAAATGCCGGCACCCTTATAGCTCTGAACAGAGACATCCATCCAGTGAATACTTCAGTATTACAGGGGATGTTTTGTGGGCTCAAATCAGGTTTCCTCTCCTTCTACACTGTATGCCATCTTGAGCTGAGACCTAGTTGTCTCTCTAAAAGACTCCAAGCTGAACCATGGGAAGCTGCGTGAGTCACACTCTGCAGATTTCACTAACTTTGCTACTCGGCCATATCCTTGATCAGCATGAAAGGCTTGAAAATAAAAAAAGAACATCTTGTCTACATTTACAATTTGATAAGGGTTCATGATGAACTAGAAAATGGTGAAAGATCAGAACAAAATGGAAGTTCAAACTATGAGACTATGTTTCAATTAAACTGTTTCTATTTTACACATATCAGGTACAGTGAAATCCCATATATTCAGACTTTAATGTCCCTCCATCTGAAAGAAAAAGCAAAAAAAAAAAAAAAAAAACAACCCTCAAATGGATATTTAGAGTGACTCTGGAAGATGGGCTGGTGAGATGGCTCAGTGGTCTAAAGCACGTACTTAGAACAAGCTTAGCAAAACACAGAGACTGCAGTTCAATCCCCCAGCACCACATGCCAGCCAGCCCCGCCCCCTGGTGGGCTGAGCTGGCCACACACACGAAAATAAATAAATAAAATAAATTAATTAAAAAAAAAAAAAGAAGAAGAGTGCGATCACTTTGATGATCTTGTCCTTGGACCCACAGCTGGCTCCCGTTGGGGTTCTTTTCTCATTTGCTTAATGAAAGAACCCCAGATACCTAGGACCCAATATCTGGACGTGGAAATTTCTATGATCAACAATCAGGATCTGAAACAGGATAAAAAGAGAAAAGCTAGGACAATAGATGTTTCAATTGGCAAAGCTTTAAATCATTCACGACACCTAATAGGAAACCCAAGGCTGATTAAATGCAAGAAATCTGAGTACCAGGCACACAATGATTCTGACACTGTGTGACCACTGCCAAGAATACAAGGCAGCACGTGTGCCTGACTTAGGGCCTTGGAGGGTTGACTGTCTGCTTCCGTTGAGTAGCTAGGCTGAACCAAACCTTTGTTTTATGCCCTCAAGAGGTTGAAAAACTCTACTATCCCTGTAACCATGGGTGATGCCATGTGCGAAGATGGCAGATTTCCTGTGAGAAGCCCTGAGTAACCCTGGACATTATGTGTGAAGTATCTTAACCACTGGGTTCTGGTTCGATTTACCTTTTATAGAAAAAAAACCATCTAAATCTATAGTCAAAGTTAGGGGTGGGGCACTCCCCCATCTGAGATAATTTACTTCTGCTCTGATGTGTTTCACTAAAGGAATGATGAGTTTCTAATTGTCCCACAATGTCCTACTCCCTTACTAGGTTAAACATTTATTAGCAAAATTGGCTGGCTGCATTTCTTGAATTTTGGCAAGGTCCAAAATGGACTTCACCTCTTTGGACTAATACAGGTCTCTCTGTCCTAATTAGCCAACAGGTGGCTCCTGTTGCATAGTGTGATGAAATGCCTGATTTAATCCATACTTTGATCTCCATAAGAAGCATGGAAATTGGCCTGCTTCTTATATTTTGGTTCTATATCCTGAAAACATGAGTGAAGTCACTGACTTTTTTCTCATTAACAGTGGACAGGTTTGTTCTTCAGCCATGCCAGTGAGCCATAATGCTGAAAAGTAGCAGGAGGGCACTTAATCCCCAGTACATAGGACCAGAGCCCCTTCTAGCTGAAAGAAACTGTGGAATGCAGAGACCTGCTCTCTGTCATCACCCCATAGAAATTATGGTGCTATGTGTCCCTCAGCTGGAAACAAGATAGAAGATGAGACTGTGGCAAAGCTGGCTGGGGAAAGAGGTGTGACCTGTTAATTACAAAATTTGGACACAAAAGGGCAGAGCAGTTCTCAAATCTTGCATGTGGTTTTCTTGTAAAAACTCCAGAAGGCAGTTGACATCATGACCTAGACCAGCATCAGCCTGAGGAATGGCGAATATGGAAAAGACAGTCCGTATTAAACTGTTGCCACTGTGTGCTCTCTGCATGGATGGCACACCCGCACACAATGGGGATGCTCTTCTTCAGCTTTGACTTGCTAGAAACTCACTCTGCAGAGCCTGTTTCTTTATCTAATTAACAAACCCCACTACTATTTGTGCTTGTCTTGACCAGTTCTTTCCTCAGGAAAGAAGGAACTCATGCATCATCTCCAGAAGAAGACTCCTGCATCCAGAACACATTAACATATTTACAGGTACTATTTACTCTCTTAAAAATTATGATATCATAATACAACCATAACTTATGAAGAAGTAAGGCAGCTTGAAAGCATGTTATACAAAAAAGTCAAACTTCAAGGAATGGGATATAAATGCAGTGTTCAACAAGTCATGAAAAAAACCAACAAAACAAAACAAAACAAAGAAACAAATATGGTAGGACACCACTGTAACTTTGAGAATAATCCTGATACTGAAACCCAAAGATAAATTTGTTCTGCTGAAATGATTACAGTACATTTGGGAAAAGGTGTATTCTCTGTATAATATTAAAATTGTAATCATATGATCAGGACATCTGGAAAATAACAGTGAAAATTAAAATGAACTTCATCTGGATACTGCAGTCTTTACATGGCTCTGTCAAATGTCAGGCTTCCCTCTTCCTCACCAATTTCAAAAATGCTTCACCATGATTTCAAACAGTGAATCATCCCATCCCGTGCCAACCATCTGTTTTGTCTGCCCCCTCATCGACTCAAATTAGATGAGCGAGGGCAGGGCAGGGTCTCAAGAGCAGCCATTAGCACTGGAGGAAAGAAGGTTCTGGCAGCAGACTTTCCATTGGAAATTATGGACCGTTACACCAGGCAAGAAGAAACTTACAGACAAAGCACTCGGAGGTAAACTAAAGCTATGAATGTAAAAGAGTGAAAGGATTTTCCAAATATTAGAAGTTTGGATAATCATTATAAACAAAAATTCCAAACCAACTTTCAGATATTGCCAGATTTAAAACGATAAAATGAGTAAAACCTAACTGAAAAAAATGACAAGAAGCACTGTGAGGAATCTATTCATGAGGGAATATTATGTTTATTACATTATCATAACTCAGTTTAAATGTTTTATTGATTTTATTCACTTTTTTGAAAAGAGAAGCAATAAAATAATTACCTGTTTTGCACTAGCACATATTTAAAAGAGAATGAACAGGTAGAAGTTCTACATAGAGTCATTCATCTGTTTTAAGAAAATTTCTTTTATAGACAGAGAAAGGGCAAATGACTGGTAACAATTCACAGTTCCTCAACACAAAATTAATATGCTTTAGTGTTTGAAGAAGTGAATATTCCTAAATTCAACCAAATATGAAGCAACAGGTATTGTTATTGCACTCTTCTTATCTGTCTGTATATAATTATTATTAATGTGGGTGATTTATTAAAGATTTTCCAAATGTGGGTAAAAGTAGACAATTTATAACAAATCGTATTTATAACAAAAAATACTTTCCAAATAGTATATAATATATACCTGAGATACAAAATCTTCCCTGAATTTGTTACATCTACAACTATACTGTTAAACAGTGTTGTAGACTGTATAATCAATATATTACATCACAAAGTCCCGGTAGCAGCAAATCCTGCATCTCATTACTTACCATTGTTTCTAGCTTCCAAGCCCTCATCACTTCTTCTGAACTTGTGAAATGACCTCTTAACGAATCTTCTGTGCTTCCACTGTTCCTCCTGTGGTATTCTTGACACAGACGCAACAATTATCTCATGAAACCAGAAATCAAATCATGGCTCTCAGTCGATCACAAGCCTTCAATAACTTACTTCGAACTTACAAAAAAATCCAGACTCCATCCTGTGGCCGATGAGGTGCTCATGACCTCTGCCTGTACACCTCTCAGTCTCCTTTATTCTCTTCATGCTGATACATCACTTTGATCTCTTCATACTGACCTTTGTGCATTTCCTACCTTAAGACCTTTGCAATATTCTTTTATCTGCCTAGAAGCCTTTATTTTCAGACCTTTTCATAACTAGCTCTCTTTCTTTGGTTTGTTCTTTCTTAGAGGTCCACCTTCTTAATAAAAAAATAAAAAAAACCTTTTTCTTGTATATTTTATCAAATGTAGGCAATATTTTCTCCATGCACTTCTTTCAAAAATTCACCAGCAATGGAAATCTTATTATATCCTCCAAGTACTGTTTTAATTTTCTCAATCCACATGTGAGTTTGTTAAGGATAGGGACATTGTTGTCATATTTATTTGTTAATAGGTTTCAATGTCTAAATAGTGATGATCTGTGGAATAAGTAACTGAACAAGTGAATCAACCAATGAATAGTGGTCTAAAAGTTTAAGTGCTTTTTCCTAACACCAATCCTCAGCATTCCAATTAAACCATTCTTAATCTATTACTCTCTCACTACCAATTGCAAGCATTTAATAATTTTTGTTCATGGTACCCAATTTGGGCTATTCGCTTCTCATGGCCTAAAGTAAAATTATACATTTATTTAGCAAATTACATTTATTGAGTCTGAACCCTCTTTTTAGTAAGAGAAAGGAGGGGACTCATAATGTGATTTTTTAACAAAATATCTATATTTAAAAAGCTTATCTAAGAGAAAGATTTATAATATGTTCTTTAATTACAGAAATCTGTCTCTTGTGTAGTTAACAGCGACTACTTGCTTGGCTTGGGAGCCATCTAGGGGATTAATAAAGCACACATCTGGGCGCATCTGGACTGTAACGGACTTCGTGGTCTACTACTGGGCTCTTGCTCTTTCCTTCCTGGCACAGTTCTCCTCTCCTACCTCCCATCATCTAGATAGCTTGCTCTCTCACACCCTTCCACTATGATATTCCTGCCTTTTTAACCACAGACTGCATCTCCAGAAACCATGAGCCAGAGGAAACTTCATATCATATAGATTGTGAGTTTAGTGCATTTTGACCAGAAACTGGAAAGCTGATTAATACAGAGAATTGACACCAGAGAAGCTGAGTGACTTCTGTGATTATACCTGAATACGTGATCCAGAAGTTTTTGGAACTGGTTTGAAAGAAGAATTTGGTAAGTTGTAAACCAATCTTGATATGTGGTTCAGGCATAGGTGAGAAGACCAGGTTGGAAGGCTTACAGCAAATGGTAGGCTTCAGAAGTTTCAGTTGTGAATAAGGAATCTGTTCTAATGCAGACCAGAAGTCATGTATGCTGCACTTCAGCATAAAAAAAAAAAAAAATTCTATTTTGCCTCCGTTGATAACTGACCTTGGTATCATGAACATGTTGATTTGAACAGCACACTAAATGTAAGAACTGTAATATCATAGAATCTTCCACTCAAAGTTTGAAGGAAGGCCAGACCTTCGGAGAAGCAACCCCTGAGGGGTGAGTGCATGAACAGTGGGAGAAAATCTAGTGGTACAGTGGAGACTCAGGAGGTTGGAGAAGCCAATAATACGGAATTTTCGCCAAGAATATTTGAAGGCCACAAATTCAGTCAACCCATGATAAAGGCCATGTAGGCTAGTGTCATGGGAGAAGACCACCCCAACATTCCTCTGGAATTCATGTCTCAACAAGATACACCCCAGGTGCTAGGTGCTAGATGTAGAGAGATGAAAGTTACTGTTTGCTCTGCAGTATTTCTGGGTTGACTTGGTCCAATTCTTTTCTATCCTTTTATTTCTCCCTGATGAAATAGGAGTCTAGTGACACAGTAAAAATACTGAGTCAAAAAACCATGGGACTCTGCAACTTTTTTAAAATAATAGTTCAGAGCTAAGAGTTTACTGCAATCTTAGAAGAGATTTTGTGTTTGAGTTTTTAAGAAACACTAGAACTTTTGAGAATTTTGAGAAAATTCATGGCCTAAAGTAAAACTATACATTTATGTAATTGTTGCATTTATGGATTCATTAAGATAGTTTTATCTTGCAGGGAGGAATTACTAATTTACTGTGTTATTTGGAGGTTAAGCACAGTTTAATGAGATGTGCTTCAGTGCGCATTTGAGGAGGGATAGAATGTGGTGTTTATACTTGACTGTATCAAATTGATAATTGGGAGCTACCCAAAGGATCAGTAAGGCATACTTCAAGGTGAGTCCAGGGAGGTCTTGAGTCTCTGTCTGGTCACTTGTACCTTTCTCTCTGGCACTGTTCTACGTTACTCCTTGGCCACCATGTACTAAGCAACTTTTTCTGCCTTGACTTCTATCTATAAGATAAATTTCTGCTGACCATGAGATGAGATCCTTGAAACTGTGCACCAAATTAAATTCTCTATTTAAGTTATGGATATCACATATTGTGTCTAGCATTATGAAGATAGAATAATATATCCCACTTCTAAGAAAGCAACCTTAGAAAAGTGAACATCATATTCAAATAAGTATAAAAGGATTTTTATCTCAATCAGATAAAACCATTTTCAACAAACATACTTCTGACATCACATTAAATGGCAGAAATGGTAAGCTAAGGTTTCTCTCTAAAATCAGCACAAGGGGCCAGTGATATAGCTCAGTGGCACAGTGCCTGCCTGGCAAATGCAAGGTCCTGAGTTCAATTCCTGGTACCAAAAAATAAATAAATAAATAAAAAATAAAATCAGCACAAGGCAAGGATGTCGACTATACCACTCCTGTTCATCATAATTCTCAAAACATTAGCAAAAGCAATTAGACAAGAAAAAATAAATAAAAGTGGCATTTACAAGAAAGAAAGAAGTTAAATAATCATTATTTGTCGATGATATGGTTTTCTACATAGAGACATTTCAGAATTTATCAAGGGACTCTAAGAATTAATAACCAAAATCAGTCATGTAGCAGGCTATAGAGTAACACAAAATAGAATAAAATTCCTATGTAATAATAACATTACTGAAGAGAAATTAGAGGGATAAACATTCACCAAGAAAAAATAAATTTTTATTTTTATGTTTTCCTTTTCAGTTAATTTTATTGAGAAAGAAATAGTAATGAGACAGCTTCAAAACAGGTTAGTAGGACAGTTACAATAATGAATACATTGCATATTTTTTATTCATAGTAGTTATTTGTAGTACAAGATGCAGACATGATATCTTGTCGAAACACTACTAGAACAAATCTTTCTTTTCATTGAACAAAGAGAAAGTAGCTGTATATCTATCCTAACTATTTTGTATGTAAATAAATATTTTTTTCACTACAAAATGTTCCTTTATTTGTATCCTCCTTTTTTGTTTAGTTTTGTCAGAGATGGATAGTCCATTACCATAACCTATATCAAGAAGGGAAATACATCTACAATGAAAAGATAATAAGAATTGTAAAAGCAGATATTGAGGCAGATATAATACAATGAAAAGATATCCCCGATCACTGATAGGAAGAACTTACGTAGTTAAAATAGTCATACTTCCTAAATTGATAAACATATGTAACTCAATTAAAAATAAACTATCAGCAGCATTCTTCACCTAACTGGAGAAAATATCCCTAAAATTAATATGGAACCAAAGGAGACCAGAATAGCAAAAATGTCCTGAATTAAAAAAGGGCAAAGCAGAAGGGATTATAATCCAAGAAGTTATATTATGAATCTATTGTAAACAAAAACAGCATGATAGGGGCCAGGGAGATGGTTCAGTGGAATAAGTGCTTCCCTGGCAAGTGCAAGGGTCTGAGTTCAATCCCTGGTTCCACAAAAAAACAAAACAAAAAAAAACCAAAACAAAACAGCATGATACTGACACCAAAACAGACGTGAAGATCAATAGCACTGAATAGAGGACGAAAAAAAAATTCTAAGCATGTACAAATATTTTATATTCAATAAAATGGCCTAAAACATACACTGGTGGATAGATTGTGACTTTAGTAAATGTTGGGGAAACTGGCTGTGTACACACAGAATATTCAATCTGTATGCATGTAATGATATTTATCAGTCATCATGTACTAAACTGAACTCAAAATGGATGAAAGATCTAAATTGTAAAACAGAAACACAACCTGCTGGGAAATGAAATAAGTAAAATTTTCAAGTCATAAGTGTAGGTAAGGAATTTTTGAACAGAACACCATTTGCCTACAAAATAGTGCAGAGAATCAACAAATCAGGTCATATAAAACTAAAAAAGAAACAACCAACAGAATGAAAAGACAAACTTCAAGATGGGAAAATATTTTGCAAATGTTCCTTAGACAGAGAACTATCATTTAGAATATGCAATGAACTAAAAACTAAACTGTCAAAAGGAAAAAAGTAGAGTTATAAAATGGGTAAGGAAAATAAGTGGCCAATAAATGCATGAAGAAATGTTGAACATCACTGACCACAAGGAAAATGCAAATTAAAGCAGCAATGAGATTCCATGCGAATCCAGGGAAAATACTCAAGATGTCAAATAATAATAAATGTTGACAGTGTTATGCAGAAAAGAAACATTCTGAAATAGTGGAAAATCAGTCTAGAGAACCCTCAGAACCCTTAATATAGGAATTCCACTTGACTCAGCTACTCTCCCTTCTTGGCATTAGGTTATAGTGGTACGTGCACACCTACATACACAGCAGCACGCTTCATAATAGCTAAACCATGGAAGCAGCTTCTTGGTCTGTGTTTGGATAAAGAAAATGTGGTATTTACATACAATAGAGCACTATTCTGCGATAAAAAAGGTAAACAAGAGTTATTTGGAAAAAAAAAAGATACAACTTGTTCTCATCAAGTAAGTGAAAGTGGGGCCAGGGCATGAGTTCAATCCCTGGTTCTGAAAAAAAAAAAAAAAAAAAAAAAGTAAATAAAAGAAATCAGACCCTCAAGCTTAAATATCATGCATTGTCTTACATGAGAAACCTGAAGTATAAATAAAGAGCAAAAGAAAAGATAGAAGGAAGCAGCATTTCAGCAATAGGAAGGAGATCAAGATCTAGTGGGAGAGAAAAGAGAGTTGAGGCAAAGAGGATCAAAGAAAGGATTATGGCATACTATGGACACATACTAACTTCACACAAGTAATGCAATCAGAAATACTTCTAACACTTTCAAAAAAAGAAAAACAGAAAGAGACCAAGAAATAGTTGTAAAAATATGGACAGAAGGTTTTTTATTTGTTTTTATTTTTGTTTTTTAGGACCAAAAATAAATCTCATGACTTGCACTTGCCAGGCAGGTAAGCGCTTGTGTTGCTGAGCTATCTCCCCAACCCAAAAGGGAAAGGAAAGGGGATGGAAAAAAAGAATGAAGTTGTTTTATGTACATATGTGAACTCCCTACAAGGAATATGCATGTAATGAATTTCATGGAGTAAAGGAACATTACCATTTATTTTTCCCACACTATCAAAGGTGGGCTGTCCTTGGTCTTGCATCTTCACTCAGGGTTTATTAGTACATCTCCTGTTTATTAGTAGTGGAGATGGCCATTTCCCTGTGAGAAATGTATATGCTTACATGCCCAGAATCTGGCTGGAGATATTCTATAATTCTTTTTTTTTCAAAGTTTTATTGATAAACAGATAGCAATGAGACAGTTTCAGATCAAATCGGAAGTACAGTTTCAACAAATATTACACTGCATATATTGTCCTTAGTGGTTAATTGCTGTACAAGAAGTGGACTTGTGATCCTATCTACAAACACCATTTGAACAAATCATTCTATTCATTAAGAGAATGCAACTATATATCTATCCTAACCACTTTGAATACACAGATATAAAATGGAC
>NW_004524658.1:4377001-4407000 GCF_000260255.1 Octodon degus
CTGGGTCTGGGGCCTCCCGGACGGGGCAAAAATTCCTACTCGGCGGGCGGGGTGGGGGAGGCACTGCGGAGTGGTGGGGGGTGGCCCAAGGGGCTGGGAGAGGGTCCGGCCCACTCTGCGCCTAGGCTGGCACTGGTCCCGCTGGCGCAGGGTAGCAGAAAGCTCTCCGCACACTCACCGGACCTGGGCTAGGACTCAATATTCTATAATTCTAAGTATAAAAAACAGAGACGCACATGTACCTCAACCTCCCTTCAGTCTACCCAGCTTGAAAGTTCCTATGGAGCCAGAATGGTATACCTGGGATCTCAGGGCTGCAAAAGCTTGTGTCACAACCTACAGTACTGGACACAGTGAAGCTAATTTGTATTTTCACACTTCCGAACTCATGCAGCAAGTCATTGATTTCAACCCACCTTTAACGGGAGGGTGCTTAGACCATACATCTTCATAGCGGTTGAGTCAAGATATATGTGGACATGTTTTAAAACCATCACAAAGATAATCACACTTTCAATATCAAATCATACAATGAGCAGCAAGCTTACCAAAGAGGAGACCGACCATCCAGGCCAGTTCGCCTTGGATGTGCATGCTTGCTAGTATGCAGTATCTTTAGTGCTTTCTGGGTAAGCTAGGAGAGTTGATTACCTTAGAATTATTTTACAAAACAGAAAATGAAAATGTGAGTCCTGGAATATTAAGTCCTCATTGTGAAAACCCACTTCACCTATCAAGGTATATTTCATAGAAACCTACAAAAGAGAAAAGATTTCTAAATAAGTGATTCCTGCTCAAGTAAATTACTAACATTGTCTCCTGCTTAAAGACTTGGATAATTAAGTCCTGAATCACACAAATGTCTTTGATCATCAAATATGTCTTTCTATATAAACATGTTAAACTGAAAGTATTTAAAAAAAAATGAACTAAATATAAGCTAACAATACTGAAGCATCTCTAAGGATCAAAGATTAAAGAGTACAGTATTTTTGAACATGTGTGCCTTGTGTGTTCTGCCTTATTAATTTGATTTTATGTATATAAATATTATATTAATTCAGGTAGAAATCAAAGTATATAGTTAAATCATGGATTTCCAGAAATGCAGCCAATTTTGTTTTAAATAAAATAAAGTAACAGACACCCAAGCTTAAATTATCTAGCTGAATGTCTGAGTGGAGAAGTTCACACATCCTCCACACTCTCTGCCTAACTCTAATCAGAACCATTAGTCTCTCATTCTTTTGAATATGAAATTCACCTGCTATGGAAAAATACAGGACTATCTATTTTCTTTTATAAAAATCAAAGCCCTTGTCCAAAATCATAGGAGGTTTACCTTAAACATCATTTGTTTACTAAAGAAGATTGGTCAACATGAGGGCTAAAATTTTTCTCAATCCTATTTTCTGAAATGTATTAATGAAAACTAAGAATTATTTGTAATCACAATGATACCAAATTCATATACGGAGGTAAGGAACGTCATTATTTATGCATTAATGCAGTGTGATTGCAGCCTTAAAGTCCTCTAAAGAGCCAGGGCAAGAACTAGCCATTCCAGTACTAGAATGTAATAGGACTATAAAATGTCTGAAAATGGAAAATTATACCATGCATTTTTGAAGTCCAGTTCTAAAGCTACTGTGCTGTGTGATTTGAGGACATGAGAATCTCTCAGAACTTCAGATTTCTCACCTGTAAAGCAGAGGATGATTGCACATCTACTTTTGACAAGAATAAATAAAAGAAGGTAGTAGGTATGTGAGTGTCTTTATTCTTCATTGGAGAATAAAGGCTAATATATACAGTTTTCATGATGAGGGGTCAATTTGCAACAAGAAAATCTGCCATTCCTCCAATAGTAATTGGTAGCAGCCATTGAGTATCTTGCCACTGCCTGATCTTATGCTAAACATTCCATTGTTTAATTCTAACAGCAATTCTTTTCCGATGAGACATTATTTTCATTTTACACTTGATAAAACTGGGGATCATAACATTAAAGTTACTAAGTAAGACTACACAGCTAGTGAGGCAGAAGAAAATGTATACTTTTTTGACATTGTCAAATAGTATTCTAGGTATCACAAAAATAGATCTTGCCCTTGGTCTTATTAAGTTCTTGAATACTTAGTAAAATTGCACTAAAAGTTTTCTTATGGAAAATTTTCAGCTATTTTATTAGATGTATGATTAATTTAACAGCAGCTCCCTTTTAATGGAGCAGGAGTACTTGTCAGACCTTGCGTGGGAAAGTTTTCATGTATTATTCCATTCAGTAATGCACCCTAGAAACACCACTGTTATCACACAGGCAAGTAAACTAAGATTCAGTTTGGTTAAATAATTGCCTAAATAGCTGATACTCAGGGTCAATACTAGATAGGACTTCTGGGTTCCTATGTTAGTGATTGGATGTGATTTGCCCAATATTTGAAGTGCATTTCTACTGAGTTATTGAAATTCTACAAAAATTCTTGCAGTGCCCTGAACTTTAAAAAAAGGGGAAAAGGATCATTGATTGAGCAAATGTTGTAAATATAACATCATGAAAAGCTAAGCTTTCCTTCAGTCCTTTAATGGCTTCTTAGCAGTTCACCCACAGGTCTGTCAGGTACTGCCAATAAATGATGACTGAATAAGAATCAATGGAAGTTCTCAATAAAAGAGTCCGACTCCATCCAAATGACTGCTTCAAGTTCCACCTAAACCCCCTGGTAGGATCCTTCTTCTCTATTGATCACTAGTATGAAAAATCCTACTTTGTCCTCTGAACACAAGCCCTACTGGGAATAAAAATAGGGCTTAGAAATGTGGAGGAGTTGTATGTTTATCCTGCACAATTCCTAAGTTTCCACATTATTTTATCAATCTAAAAATTCACTGTCTTTCTCACTTTGTGCTACTATAATAAAACACAAATGGCATTGGGTGTTTTTCTCTAGTTCTGTCAGTTCTCCAGCCCAGACTCTTCAACTTTGCAAAGCAGACCCTTTGTCTTTCCTAAAAAGAAACCCACCAGCTTCTGCTGCTAACTTTAGGGCCTCACCCTTGCATGCAGAGGCCCATTTTGTAGTATTCCATCCTCTGTCCTCCAGGTGGCCATGGGAAGCCTACCTAGTGAACCTATCATTTAATCATGCATGTGTATGTATGAATGTTAAATCTGTTATTCTGGTGAATCCAGACTAAAACAACTTGGATCTGGGTAATTCTCAAATAATAACTATTAGCAGGGCCGGGGAGATGGATCAGTAGAATAAGTGCTTCCCTGGCAAGCTCAAGGGCCTGAGTTCAATCCCTGCTTACGCAAGAAAAAAAAAAACAAAATCAAATAACTATTTATTACAATCTAGGGCTGAGAATCCTAAGATGAAAGTGTGTTTGGTCTGGATATTCTTGCTATTTTCTTAGTTGGTGGAAGAGGTAAAGAGGCCTTCCTCAAGTTCTTATATGCATCTTATAGCACCATCCATATAACTCTAGAGCATACTCACCTCCTGAAGGATTCACTTCTTACTGATATCACGTTGGCCATTAAGCGTCAGCAAATGAATTTAGGAGAACAAATCTGTATCAGAGCTTTCTGTTTTCCTCTCTGATAATCGCTCTTTTGGTATGGCTTGGCAGTCCAAAATGTTTTACCTAAAATTTGAATTGATAAATAAAAAAAAATTATATTGATTATTGCATTTGTATGATGCTTTGGGAAAGCACAGACTTTGTTAATAGTAATGTGAATCAAAACTATTAAAGTCATTTTCCAAATATAGAAAAATAACAAAAAATAAAGCAAAGAAATCATTCTTGTCTATGTGAAATTTTATGCCTTGAATGCTGTTGGTGAAACTATTGGTGAAGCTTGGTTAATGAAACTACAGAGCACAGCCTTTCGGTTCCGCCGATCCTCGGCCTAAGAGGCAGTCACAGCGCCCAGCCGGAATGGCCCGATTCTGAAGCCCCACTTCCACAAGGGCTGGCAGCGGCGTCTGGCTACGTGGTGCCATCAACCAGCTCGGAAGATCCCCCGCGCCCTGCGTCCGCACCCATCCGGCCCATGGTGCGCTGTCGCGCGGTGCGATACCACACCAAGGTCCGAGCAGGCAGGGACTTCAGTCTGGAGACACTGCGGGTGGCCGAAATTCACAAGCGGATGGCCCGGAGGACCACTGGCATCTAGGCGGACCCAAGGTGGCGGAACAAATCCACTGAGTCCCTGCAAGCCAACGCTCTAATCTCTTCCCCAGGAAGCCATCAACACCCAAGAAGGCAGACAGCTCTGCTGAAGAACTGGAATTGGCCACCCAGGTGACAGGACCTGTGATGCCCATCAGGTGCGTCTACAGGAAGGAGAAGGCCAGCATCACCGCAGAGGAGGGAAAAGCTTCCAGGCGTTCGCCAGTCTGCACGGCCCGTGCTGCCAAGGCTCTTTGTTATCCGGGTAAAGAGAGCCAAGGAAGCCTCAGGGCAGGATGTTGGGAAGAAAAGATGAAACACTGTTGCGGTCTTGTAATAAATGCTCAGAAAAGCTGAAATAAAAGAAAGAAAGAAAGAAAGAAAGAAAGAAAGAAAGAAAGAAAGAGAGAGAGAGAGAGAGAGAGAGAGAGAGAGAGAGAGAGAGAGAGAGCAAGCAAGCAAGCTACAGAACACAGTAATCAGAGAACCTTCATTGATAACCCTTGGATAGCAAGACAGCAATGTCCATTTGGGGAAAACTTTGGGGCTGCCTAGGATCATAGTTCAATCTGATTTTCTAATTGATGTATTTTTGGTTCATTGTGGTTTTTTCCTTTTACTTTGAGAAAAGTAGCAAGTACTTCCCCAATTCACAGTGAAACATTCTGGAGGAATGTTAGAAGGGTAAGAGGGGATGCTGCCAACCACTGAGAAAAGGAAGCAAAGTGTATCCATAGGAAACACATTTATAGAGGAAGTCAGTCCTGGACATTTGTGGAAATGTAAAAGGACCCTACGTTGGAAGGCGGCAAATTCTCTGGTACAGACTTTCACTTACTAGAATTTCCAAAGACTTAGTATCGACATAAATGCAACAATTAAAAGGCCAAACCTTTATATTTTAAAGATATTTAAAGAGAGACGGTATAGATTGCTTGAAAGAAATTTAAGCAAAAAAATAGATTTTTAGAAATAACTCTCACATATGGGACTTTCTCATGCCAATTTAACTTGAGAGACTGTCCACAGGTACCACAGTCAAGAGTTTCTTTGTGTAGCAATCCTCAGAGTTCTCCTAATGACCAACTCCTACCAGTGTCACTATATGCAAATGGCCCAATATTTATTTGTAAAGATTGAACTGAGATGTTGTCATCCTTTTTATTCCCCTGGATGAAAACCAAACTTATCTATTCATGGTTTTCCTTTAAAATAGCACTACACAATATTTCGGGAAGGGATTATGTGCTTTTTCCTCTCTTCCCCCCCCCCCCCTTTAAACTGCAATCTGCTGTTTTTGACACTTAGGGTCTAAGCAGGTACCAGAAATGGTGGTAAAGGGATCAACCAAGCAATCTCATGTGGCTGAGGAAGGTTAGTCTTGTAAGCTCACTTTAATATTACTTTACCTTGCATATTTTGGCAGGTCCTTTCTCTACTGGCATATTCATGGATTACTCTGACTTTGTAGCTCTCTCCTGGGGCTTCTCTGTTTATGAATGCACCGATATCCATTCTAGTAGCCCCTCACACTTGGCACTCTGTGACACTCTTCAGCAGAATGTAAAATGGCTCTTGTCACGCCCTCTCTCCTCCATATGGCCCATGTTGGGACTCCAGGAAATTCTCATATCTTTTGCCCCAGTAAACTATTGAATCTTGGTATATCCGAAATATCTACTTTGTGATCAAATATTATTTCTGGTGCTTTGGGATAAGCCAATACTCTGTTTCATCCTAAGATAAGGAAAATATTTTGTGGTTTCTAAAGATTCCATTAAACACTTGTTCCTAAATTTGTGGATAAATTAAAATTCTTCTGTCCTTATCGCTGTAGATGCTCATAGGATGGCTCACAGGATGGCTAGGGCTCTCTGAAGACATTTCCGTGTTCACATACCTCTTTATGCTCCAAATTGGAAGAACATGGATAGTAACTGTGAAATGAGATCCTTATTTTTCTCCACTATATACCTTTTTTTTTCCCTGTGGAGGAACACTTTACTTCAATAGTGTACCAATATTAATACCTATAAATAAAAGTACTATTCTTGAAACTAAGATTGAAAAGGTTAAATTTTTATAATGTATTATACAAGGAAACACATTTCTAAGTAATAAAAACAAAACCGAAAGATCTTTCACAGTTTTTGTTAGATTATGGCCCACTTGAACTTTTCCAGGAAATATAAGGTCTGCTGGTCTCGTAAGCTAAAACTGACAAATAGGAGATTCCAAAGTCATCTTAGGGCTGGGGAGATATATCAGTAGCATAAGCACTTGCCTGGCGAGTGCAGGGTCCTGAGTTCAATCCCCAGTACCACAATAAAAAGAAATCATCTTAGATGAACCTGATTTCCTAGAGTACTACATTCGCTCATTTGAGGATTGGATTTTATTCATATTCTGGAGATGCACACCATATAAGGGTTTCTACATTTCTTTATCACATACCTCAGCTATTCTGTCATCTAGTAAACATAACAAATAATAATTTGAACAAAGAACAAATAAGTGCAATCATCAACTCAGAAATAAAGAATCTTAATTTAGTGCAATTAAAATCTTCTAACATAACATTACATGTAACTGTCAGGAGCAAGAACATTATCTGCTATTCCCAAATGTGACATTTTCTGAGATAGAGAATGACCACCAAACAATTCTTGACACAAATTTCAATTCTTGGTAAATCTCCTTTACACCTTTCCACCACAATTTTGTATACAACTTATCTGTTTTCTTTACAGAGAGGATGACAAAAGTAGCCAGAGAAAACTGCCGGATTCCTTTACAGACATCTGCTAATGTCTTACAATAACAATAGTAAGAGATAGGTTCAATGTAAGGAACATACAGGCTTACTTTACAATTTTAAATTTTTAGTATTGTAACATGGAAAGCTTTTAACTAAGAAGCACAGAGGAAGACAAGACTACATAAGAATAAGGATACTAGAGATTATTTCTGGAACTCTAGAATGGGATAAAAATTTGACCAAATGGCAAGTGAAGAAAAATGAATGAGGGTCCAAGTAATAATAAAGTGAGGCAAGTGCCAGAGAAGAGGTACATCGCCTTATCAGTCAGTGAGAAGGATCAGAAGTATAGGCCTGTACCCAGCGGGATTTAGTGGAAACTAGAGAAGTAGGAACACAGCTTGGTCTCCTGTGTTAAATCCTAGGAATCTTAAATCCACATATAGAGACACAATAATGAAGATTACTGTGTCTGGGATCCCAGAGATCAGTCCAGTGTGATCCTTAATATTGAAGTATGTAGAGGAGAAGGGACAATTTTTCAACTTCTAGACAGGACTTCTCCAGCAGTCCTCAGGGCTGAGATAGAAAACTCTGAGGGCTTTAGGATACTCCACTGTGGCAGCTAGAGGAATTTCTGTTCACTCAGTACCTGTAATAGAGATGGCAAGTCAGGCTCAAAGACTGAACAACAGCGTGTGAAGTGGGGACCTTGATGCCTTCACAAGGCCACGGCTGATGCCTTAGTCTTCCCGGGACTCAGGTCATGCCTAGAAAAAGTGACATGAGAATGATGAAGGCTGCAGAACTGATTGTGCATGGACCCACATTTAACCTGGAGACAGTTCTGTTCTAAGGTCATTTTACTACTACTAACCATCAAATATAAACTAATTGGTGTATTAAAAAGGTAATAAATTTAAACATTTTACATCTGAATTTTATGTCCTAATGAAAACATGACATTATAAAACTCATTCCATTTGCTAAGGCATTTTCCAGTCTTTATGCTTCTGTTTGCACATACACTCGATGGGGACACACTAAGAGTGATTTCACATGCCTACGTAATTATTAGTAACCTTCTCCTTTTACTCCCAAATGTCTGTTAGGATCATTGTGAGGCTTTAAATCGACAACCTTTCTTTCTTTCTTTCTTTCTTTCTTTCTTTCTTTCTTTCTTTCTTTCTTTCTTTCTTTCTTTCTTTCTTTCTTAAACTGTTATTTAGTTTTATTCATAACCATAAACTTAACTCTGCAATCCATGTACATTTGGAGAGAAACAAGGATAATATGGACCCAAAAGAACTTCAATAAGGGAAGAGATGATGGGGCATCTTCAGCAGGTAGGGCGCAGGATGCTTTCCTGAGCTAGAGGAACCATCTGGTCTGGTGGCGGCAATACACACAAGTCACATGCATTACAGCTGTCCATAGTCGGTGATGGTGATCTTCTTTCTGGTCTTGCCATTCCTGAACCCTTAGTGCTCCATGGCCTCCACCGTGTTCATGTCCTCTTTCACCTTCCCAAAGATCATGTGCTTGCTGTCCAGCCACTCTGTCTTGACAGTGCAGATGAAAAACTGGGACCCGTTTGTGTTTAGCCCATCATTTGCCATGGACAAGATGCCTGGGCCTGTGTGCCTCAGGATGAAGTTCTCCTCATTGAATTTCTCCCCAGAGATGGACTTGCCACCAGTGCCACTGTAGTGCATGAAGTCACCACCCTGGCACATAAATCCTGGAATAATTCTGTGAAAGCAGGAACACTTACAACCAAATCCTTTCTCTCCAGTGCTCAGAGCACTAAAGTTTTCTGCTGTCTTTGGAACTTTGCATATAGCCCAAAAGAGATACCATCCAAAGGCTCACCATTGGCAGTGATATCAAAGAACACAGTGGGGTTGATCATGGGTGACAACAAACTATGAAGAAGAAGGATAGCGGTGTCTGCAAAGCCTAAATCTAAAATGTTTCTGAAATACCCTCATGTGTTCAGAGATGGAGCTTTCAATCGGCCATTGTGTTATGAAGGCCCCCAGGCACACCGTTCAATTAATCAATGGATTAATCATTTGAATCAATGGATTAATTAATCAATGGATCAATCCTTTGAAGAAGTCATAGCCAAATACAATTATTAGGCGTGGCCTTGTTGAAGGGGTGGGTCACTAACCTCGGAGTGTGTATTCTCCTTTGTGACTCTGTCTCTTCTTCTCTGTCTCCCTTTCTGATTGACTTGGAGGAATATGTTTCTCATGCCAGCTATGCCCTTTCCTTATGCACGTTTGCATTGGAGCCAGCGCAATATGAACGGAATCCTCTGAAAATCATGACTGAACATCTTCCCCACTTTAAATTGCAGGTGTAGGCTTTTAAGATAAAGTGATTGATGAAAAGTGTTTTATCTGTTATATTGTAGATAAGCTCCATCCTGCTAGCTAACAAGTTCTAAGCACTCAATAAATTATTATGATCATTTAAAAGCAGCATGTTTGAACTCAAAATAGGTTTGATATGCACAGAAATTCTTCAAATGGAGCAAAAATTTTCATTTCTTAGGTCAACTTCAAGTAACATGGTTTACCTTTTGGAGGATGATTCTGAACAAACTAGTGATGCATTTCTCCTATATAAAAAAGAAAATGCTACATAATTAATATTAGAGCCAAACCATCTCAACTTATACATTTGAGAATATTTTACTATTTAGCTGAATCATGACTAATGTCATAAATTTAATGTTTAACTCCCAATACAAGGGATCAGTAATCTCCAGTTTCTACAAACTCAAAATACCTATGAATGAATGTAATTTTCTTATATTAAAGTTGTATCTTGGGCTGGGCAGACAGCTCCATGGACTAAAGTACCTGCTTAGGCAGGTGCAGAGACCAGGGTTTGATCCCAGGGTGCCCTGCAGGCCCCATTCTTGGGGCATGCTGAGAGGTTGACTGAGACTAGGTGTGGCGGTGTGGGTATAATTCCAGCATTTGGGAGGCTGAAAACAGGAAGATCACTACAAGTCCAATCTATGTGGTGAGACCCTGTAGACTCTGTACTAAAAATACATTTTTTTCCAAAAAAAAGTTGTATCTTAATAATAAATACTAGAAAGAAACATTTTTAACCCTTTTGGCAAATATCCTCATTTAGATTTACCACTCAGCTTTATCTCTAGCAGTAGATCCTTTTCCTTAAGTCAGGGCAACCTATTTTTAACTGATGAGAGACTATTGTTCCCTGGTAATAAATCTTTCAATAAGAGGTAAGCTACTACTAATGGGAACCTAAGATTGAGATAATTTAATATATAAATATCCAACTAGCCCATAACATCATACAAAACCAAGGTAGGTTCTCCCTTGTGAACCAGGGTGTGTCGTGATATTAGACATACAGGCAACTAATTGACCAACAACTAATATATGTGCACAAATTCCAGATAAGGTATATGAGCCACACTCACAAAGCAGGCTGAGTGCCTCGCTCTATCCCCTTTCCCCCACAGGCATGACTGCTTCTTTCTCTGCAGTGGCCTTTGCAGGATAACATCCTCCATCCCTTTCTATGCTGGCCCTCCCCAAACCCATCTCCCTCCAGCTTCAATTATCACCTCTGTAGGAATGACTCCTGTGGCTACCCAACCATTCTTCCTTTGCGTTTATTTAAAATCTTGAGCTCTTTGAAGATCACCCCCTCCAGCCTTGCCGCTTCCTCTGTTTTTGTCCTTGCCATTTACAGGAATTCTAGGTCACCTTGAGGACATTTCCCTCCAGCTTCTAACTTCACTCTTTGGATCCTCTTCGACTTCTTCCATGCCAACTGCCACATTTTTTAGTAATTTTGCTTCTACTTAACCCAGGCTTTAAGACACATCACCCATTAGAACCTTTCCGAAGCGTACTTTTAACCTGCAGCCTCTATTAGATTACTGAGAGTAGGATTCACGTCTTCATACTCATCAAAAGATTTTTATAAAACTGTAACTTTACAAAGGCACACAATCACTTCTCAAAAGTACATATAGTTTTTTAATAATTTTACTTCCCTGTGCATATTTCCCTGTTTCTTTTTTATGCCCTGTCCTTGGCATCTGTCAAACCAATTTCTCAAATGGTCTATCAGTCTCTCACTGAAGCCCAGCACAACCTAGATAGAAGCCTGGTGGTAGCAAACTTCCTCCCCCATCCCCGAACACTGTGATAAGGTAAGTACAAACATTCCTGCTTCACAACTTAGGTAGCTGAGACAGAAAATAAAGTCAGCATTCAAATATATGTTCAGTTATTGGCTTTTTTATAATTAATTTTATTGGTACAATTTAGATATGGTCTCATTCATCACAAGAATTGGTACCTGGGCATGCTGTATCTTAGTTCCTCCTTTTTCCATTCTCCTCCTCTCATCAACCCCTCTCCCTATACTTATTTACAAAACCTTGTTTCCATTTTATCCTTTTTTCCTTGTTTCATTGTTCTCTTTCCCCTTCTACCCTCCCTTCCCTATTTCTTGCCCACATTTTCTGCACTCAATTCACTTGAAAGACTTATGCTAATTATATCTAAAGAGTTTTGTAGTACCTAGATTTTGAATAAAATCTCATAGGTGTATTAAATGGGTTATATTGGACCATGAGGTATGATCAAAAAGTAAGAGTAAATATGTAAAACATTTATTGGCCTCGATGCCCCTCAAAATACTCCCTCTTGATTCTAGCACATGCTCCCCATTTTTCTGGCTGTGTTCTGAAGCAGTTCAGAAAGTCCCCCTTACTGAATCTCTAGTTCTGCTGGCATGGCATCTTCAGTGACTTGAATCACTTTCATTTTGACTTTGTGGAAAAGTCAGAAGCCACACAGTAACAGACCTAGTGAGCAAGGTAATGAGATACGCCACAATATTTTCACAAGCTGTCTTTCTGTTGAATGTCCCTCAGTAGTCACCATATTTTTTATTATACCTCCTAAGGACATGAAAAAGCACTTCCAGAATTATTTCAGAAAGTGGCACTAATGGTGGTAGAAGTGTGTTGGAAGTGGGGGGGAGGGGTATTTTGAAGGGAACTAACAGAAAGTGTGTTTTTTAAAGCATAACTTTTCAAACATTCACTTCATGTTTTGATCCCTTTTGTATATTGCTCACTGAGAGTGCTCTCTTACTGAAATTCCCCAATGCACTGACACCATCTGAACAAAATCTCTGGGCTCCAAGCTGCCTAAATATCATTTTGATATTATTTATTTAGGACATTCAAAGTTGTCTTTTCTCCTTGGAGAGTTCTATCTTCAGACTGTAAAAGACTCACCAGGCCTCTCTCTAGGTAGGGTCAGGAAATCTGTCTGATATTTTGTAAAGCACTGCATATGAGTGATAGAACTTCAGGCATGTGGTGGGAAGAAACCAGATCATCCAAAGACCCTACGAAAAAAAAAATCATCTTAATGTTTCAAAATTAATCCAGGGTATTAGTCCAATTGTTTCACAATTTAAGTCAATTTTCAAATCTAAGTACAGCTGAATAAGGGATAAAGTCTATATTATAGCCACGAAGAAAGTTAAAAATATACTGAGGTAGGGCCAGCCAAATAGCTCAGTGGATTAAAGCACCTGCAAGCAGGCACAGTGTCCAGGGGTTTGATGCCAGGAACTGCCTTTCCGGCCCCGCCCCTGGGGTAGGTTGACTGGGCGTGGTGTCGCAAGCCTGTAATCCCAGCCCTTGGGAGGCTGTAAAGAGGCAGATCACTAAGAGTCCGATCTAGTAGTGAGACCCTGAATACCCTGTAAACATTTCCCTAAAAAATCCAGAAAAAAAAAAAAAAAAAATATATATATATATATATATATATATAGAGAGAGAGAGAGAGAGAGAGAGAGAGAGAGAGAGAGATTTTAATTATACTTAAAATAATTCAAGCAATTAGGAGTGGGGAGAAGCTAGTGCTACTGAAAACAAAATTTACTTACTGTCTTAGTCATTCTTGCTGCAGCTGAGACAGTGTCCAATGTGCACAATTTAAAGGAGGAGAGGATTATTTTGGCTCATGGTTATACCCATAGTTGGCTGCCTCCAAGACAGGACTTCCTGGCAGATGGGCATAACCAGAGGAGAAGTTGCTTGGGTTTGTTCACACCATGGCATGCAAAAGTGGAGCGAGGGGAGGGAAGATTCAGGGAGGGAAAGAGATCATTCCAGCCTACCTCAGGGGAGCTGCCCCTTCCCATCAGGCCCCAGTTCCAATAGGCCAGGTGTAAATCCCCCATACTCCAATCACATTCCAAAAGCCCCAACTATGATCACCTGAGGTCTTTGGAGGATATCTAGATATAAACTATAACACTTAGTTAATGTTTCTGTTAAAATATTCACCATTTCCAGATATACTGAAAGTAGCCTAAGCAGTAAATCCCATTTTGAAAAAACTGAATTAGGTTCCTATTTATTAGGATCTGAAATAAATAAAGGAAGATATATTGTATGCTATGTTTTTAGTTTATGTTGTTGTCTTTCACTGTTGTGTATTTATTAGAAGTAGGTGTTGGTGTGAATTTACATATTTGTCTACTTTTGAGAATTTACTTTTATGATAATGGATAAATTTAAGAGATATGATTTGTCTTAATTTGTAGGCCTTAGAAGAAATGTGAAATCAGTAATGAATGTGGAGAGACCCTTTGCTGATTTTTGTTTCATGACATTTAAAAAATTTCATGAATGTATATTGTTAAATGATCTTGAATGGTAGCAAAATGAGTAAATGAGAAAGTAAAGAAGCCGATGTGGGTACCCAATAAAATAAGATCTTAATGTAGTACACTATCTCTTGAAAAACTATCTGTTACTTTATTTAAGTAGGAAAGGGCCTTAATCATGTTGTAATACATGAACATTCCAGGGAAATGAAAAATACTTCAGGACAAAGGAATACAGGTAATTGCTTCCTCCGGTGAGATGTGGCATTTGAAATTTCAATTATGTTATCATTAAGATGAAACCTGGGTTTGAAGAAATTTAAAAACCTATGTGTATGTAACAAACATCCAATGAGAAAAAAAAAAAAAGACTCATTTCAAGAGTGTGAAATGAATTATACCGATGTCTGTTATAAATCCCTAACATAGCTCATGAGATCAATTAAGATGTTCAAGCAGCTACAAAAAGGATGATTGAGGCAAATGGTAACATCAGGATGACCATATGGTAAGGGGAAACTAGAACTGTTTGGACGTAAAATGAGAGCCATTGGAATTCTAGTTACAATCATACGCTGCACAGTGAGGGGGCAGCCGGATGAGGCAGCCAAGAAAAATAGTAGAAGAAGAACAGTTTGGGCAGTGATAAAGACAAACAAGCTCGTGTTTCCAAGTCAGTAACCAGGTACTAGGGACAGGGCACAACACCATCCCTGTCTGCTCTCTCCCCTTCGCAGAAACCAAGAGCCTCATGGTTTATGACAGGACCACGGATTTGTCAGCAAGTGGCTGCTAGGGTTTTGAGCAATGATGGAGTTTTGGCAGGGGGGTGTTTCACCAAGGGGAAAACTATTTCTTAAATGAGACCATCAAAGGCTGTAATTATGCTTTTCTCAGGATCAGAGTGCATTACTTGTATCTCTCTCCATATAATCTAGGACAATTTCTCTCAAGGCTGCCCGGTGGGCTGTACAGCCAAGAGCCACCATCACCCTGGGATGCGGCGGCCTTTGGAAAACATAGTTCACCTAGAATTGCACTACCAGATGATAGCAGCCTTCCCTGCTCATGACACTCCTGTAGTAAGGATTAAAGCCTTTCATTTTTGGGGTCTTCTTCAAACTGCTGAACTGTGATAGGTAATTTAGCTTAACTTTTCACAGTAGTCCAAAATCTATATTTACTAATGTTTCCATTGTATGTTAAAAAGAATACACTTTGAAAATATCATTGGTTAAGGGTATTGAAATCTAAGAGCTTAGTCCAGTCCTGTAGATGCAATGTGTTCTTTGGAAAGGTAGTAATCTTTTGGTTCATAATAATGTAGCTAATAAAAATAATTTTGAACTGTCTAAAACTACATGGAAATCACAAAGTAGAGAACATGTCATGATAAGGTATGACAAAATGATCTTCAAATGATGCTGGAACACAAAATCATCATGTTGGATATCCCAATGCTTCATTTGTAAGACAGAGAAATCAATCCTGGAATTGTAGATACATAAGTGCCCTTTCCCTTATCCTTCGGGCCACTGTGAGCGTACTGACCAGCTTGCTATCATGCTGGAGTATATTTTTTTTCTGCCTTAATACTGTAAACATATACCTTCACTACCAAAAAGTAGAGAAACAGAATGTGAATTTTAAGGACACAAAATGTACTGTGTATATATCTTAAAAACAAGCAAAAAATTAAATGCAACTCTTAAGTGTGTTATACCTAAAGATATAAAAAGAATGTATTTTACTTAATATTTACTAAATAATATTTACTAATAAATGTTTATTAAATATTTGTTATCATAAATTACAATAAAATCAAACTAAGTATAAAAAGTTTAGCTTTAAAGTGCCTGCAAGCTTGTGCAGGGGCCGGGGACTGGATCTCCTGGCCTGCGCCACCAGCGCTGCCCCTACATCAAGCTGAGATGGCAATTGTGACTGAGTGTGGTGGCGTGCTCCTATAATCCCAGCACTTGAAAGGCTGTAAAGAGGCAAATCACTACGAATCCAATCTAGTAATGAGATCCTGAACACCCTGTGGACCCTTCCCTAAAAAATACAAAAATAAATAAAGAGTTTAGCTTAATCTCAAATGGAAAACATCAAGAAAAACAATGATTCTCATATATTAGTATACTTAAGAAAACATACCTTATAAAGAATACTAATTCTTGAGTCTTAATTTCAATGTCAGTAGGGTGTTGTTTCTTACAGAATGTACTCAGAGAATTCCAATGTACATGCTACACTTACAGAATTTGAGAAACACAGAAGATATTCCTGTTAGAAATGATGAAAAATTTAATCACTGTACTCAATAATTATTGGAAATACCTGGTTCTTGCTAATATCATGCTCAAACAAACATTTAATTGAAAGACAGTATGACAGTAATTGCTATGACGTGACAAGCAGTATGTATTTAGACCATGAGGAAAGGCATTCCAAGTGTGACCCTAGTAATACACATTGCTATATACAGTGAAGTTGCTTAGTTCACAGGTATCAGCATATTTAGTCAGTCAGGGTGAGAATCCTACCAATTGACTGCTGGTTTCAAAAACCTTCTGAAGATTCTCAGTATCATTGCTTTAACCATCGTGTACATATACATGTATGGCTTTGCAACTGTTGTGTTTCCTAGCTTTTCTTCTTGTCCTCTCTTCATAGGTTAATCCTTAAGTTCTCACTTTCCTTTTAATTGTGTTATACTTTTCTATATTTATTTCTTTTTGTTTTGAGTTCTTACTCTAGGGAGACTATATGATATTTACACCTTTGGGTCTGGTTTATTTCACTTATGACTATATCTTCTAGTGGCATCCACTTGAATAGAAAGGCTTTGAACTTATCATTCTTTACAACTGAGTAATACTCCATTGTATAAAAAGACCACATCTTTTTATCCATTCCTCAGGTGATGGGCATCTTGGTTGCTTCCAATATTTGGCTATCACAAATTGTGTTGCTATAAACATAGTTGCACATATAGCACTATGATATGACGTTTTCAGTTCCTCTGGGAAAATTTTCAGTAGGGGGATAGCTGGTATGAATGGGATTTCCAATTCTAGTTTTTAAAGGAGTCTCCACACTGATTTCTACAATGGTTGCACCACTCTACATGCCCACCAGCAATGGAGAAGGGTTCCTTTTTCCCCACAGTCTCTCCAACATTTGTTGTTGGTTGAATTGTTTATGATAGCCATTCTTTCTGGGGTGAGATGATATCTCAATGTTGTTTTAATTTGCATTTCGTGGATGGCTCGTGATGTGGAGCATTTTTGCATATATTTGTTTTCTTCTTTAATCTCATCCTCTGAGAACTGTGTGTTCATCTTGCATGCCCATTTCTGGATTGAGTCTTTAAATTTAGGGGCCCTAATGTTTTTAAATTCTTTATAAATTCTAGAGAGAAGATCTTTGTCTCAGTGCTTATTGGTTAAGATTTTCTCAAAATTTGTGGGTTGTCTTTACACTTTGCTGGTAATTTCTTTGACATGCAAAAACTTCTCAATAAGAGGAGATTCCAGTTGTTAATTCTTTCAAGTATTACTTGTGTGATTTGATTTTTGTTCATGAACTCTAGCCTACCTCTATGTCTTCAAGAGTTCCTCCTACTTTCTCTGCCATGAGATTTAATATTTCTGTTTTAAATTTTAAATCTTTAATCCATTTTGACTTTAGCTTAACATATGATGATAGAACTGGATCAAGTTTTAGTTCTTGGAATGTAGAGATCCAGTTTTTCCAGCACCATTTGTGAAAGAGGCGATCTTTCATCCAGTAAGCATGTATAGTGTGCCCCCTTTGTAGAAGATAAAGTGGATGAGTTTGTACGTAGAGTCTTCTGCATCTTCTAATCTATTCCATTGATCTTCCAGCCTATTCTGTTGCCAATACCATGCTGATTTTATTGAGCCATGTCCCCAACCCTACCATGCTGACTTTATCAAAATAGCTTTGGAAGGAATTTTAGTGTCTCCTGCCTTGTCTTTGTTTTCCAGGATTGCCTTTGCTATTCTAAGTCTTTAATGGTTCCAAATAAATTTTAGGAATGATTTCTCTAGCTCTGTGAGGTATGTTGGTGGTAGCTTGATATGGATTGCATTAAATCTGTACAGCAATTTTGGGAGTATGGCCATCTTCACAATGTTTGTTCTTCCTACCCAGGAGCAAGGGAATATCTTTCCATTTTCTGAAATCTTCTATGATCTCTTTTTTAGACTACTGTACTTTTCATTGAATAGATATTTGACTTCTTTAGTTAGATTAATTCCAAGGTATTTCATTTTCTAGGGTGCTATTGTAAAAGGTATTGTTTCTATAATTTCCCTCTCAGTGTGTTTGTTACGTGTGTAGAGGAATGCTAATGACTTTTGGATATTGACTTTGTATCCTGCTATGCTACTGAATTTGTGTATTAATTCTAGTAGCTTCTTGGTGGAATTTTTTGGGTCTTCCAAGTAAAGTATTATGCCATCTGTAAATAATGATAGTTTAGCTTCTTCTTTACCTATTTCAATTCCATTTAGTTCTCTCTCTTGTCTAATTGCTCTAGGTAATGACTCCAGAATTATACTAAATAGGAGTGGTGACAGAGGTCATCCTTGTCTTGTACCAGATTGGAGAGTAAATGATTTCATTTTTCCCCCATTCAGAATTATGTTACCTGCTGGGTTTTCATAAATGGCTTTTATGAAATTGAATTACAGGCCCTCTATTCCAATTTTCTGTAGGACTTTGAACATGAATGAGTGTTAGGCTTGTCAAAATTCTTTTCTGCATCAATTGAGATGATCATGTGGTTTTTGGATTTACCTCTATTGGTATAGTGTACTACATTTATAGATTTTCGAATATTGAACAGTCCTTGCATCCCTGGGCTGAATCCTACCTGGTCATGGTGTATGATCCTCTTAATGATTTGCTGTATTCTATTTGCTAGGATTTTATTGAAGATGTTTGCATCTATGTTCATGAATGAGATTTGCTTGTAGTTCTCTCTTTTAGTTGTGGCTTCCCCCCCCCTTTTGTGGTATCAGTATAATACTTTCCTCGAGGAATGATTTTGGGAGGATTGCTTCTTTTTCAATTTCATTGAAGACTTTGCAGGGTATAGGCGATTATATTTTCTGTAAATTTCTTGTAGAATTCAGCTGTGAATCCATCAGGACCTGGACTTTTCTTTGTAGGTAAGTTTTATTTTTATTACTTTTCATATTTCATTGTGTGTTATTAGCTTATTGAAAGTAGCTATATCTTCTTGATTCAGTTTTGAATCTTTCTAGGAATCTGTCTATTTCTTCTGTGTCTTCTATTGTATGAGAGTAAAGATTCTTAATGTAACTATAGATAATCTCCTGAATTTGCACTGGTTCTGTGGCAATTACTCTCTTTTCATTCCTTATTGCTTGTATTTGAATTTTTTCTTTCCTCTTTTTTATGAGATTAGCTAGGGGCTTGTCAGTTTTATTTAATCTTCCAAACTGTTTTCTTCATCTCAATTGAATTAATTTCTTCTCTAATCTTTATGATTTCTTCCTGGTTTGGTTTGCTCTTCCTTTTCTAGATGTTGGAGTTGTAGCAGTAGAGTGTTTATTTGTTCCTGTTCTGTTTTCCTAATGTGTGAGTTCACAGCTATAAATCTCCCTTTAAAAACTGCTTTTATCACATCGCATAAATTCTGATAAATCATACTTGAATTTTCATTGAATTGTAGATATTGTTCAATTTCTTGTTTAATTTCATCTGTGACCTACTGGTTGTTGAATAGAGCATTGTTTCATTTCGAAGTATTTAGGGTTTTTTTCTGGTTTATTTTGTCATTTCTTTCCAGTTTCATTGCACTGTGGTCAGATAATATGCATGGGATAATTTCTGTTTTCTTGCATATACTTAAGCATGATCTATGGACTAGTATGCAATCTATTTTAGAAAATGATGCATGTGCAACTGAGAAAAATGTGTATTCAGCTGTTATTTGGTGGAAGAATCTGTATATGTCCACTAAGTCTATTTGCTCCAAGGTCTCATTCAGTTCTACTACTTCCTTACTAATTTTTTGTCTGATTGACGTATCTTTTAGGGATAAGGGTGTGTTAAGGTCTCCTGTCAAGATGGAGGTATTGAATATTAGATTTTTCATGTCCATTAAGATTTGTCTTATATAGTTGAGTGCTTCTATGTTTGGTGCATACATATTTATGAGTGTTATCTCTACCTCTTGAATTTTTTCCCTAACCAGTTTATAGTGGCCTTCTTTATTTCATTTTATCATTCTTTCTTTGAAGTTGAATGTATTTGAGAACAGGATTGCTACCCCTGCTTTTTTCTGATGTACTGTGGCATGTAGTCCTGTTTTCCATCCTTTGACTTTCAGCCTATGAATTTCCTTATGAGTTAAGTGTGTTTCTTCTATACAGCATATTGTTGGTTTTTGTTTCCTAATCCACCATGCCAGTGTATTTCTCTTAATTGGTGACTTGAGTCCCCTAACACTGATGGTTATAATTGAGATGTATTGACTTACAATCAACATTTTATATACCTGCTGTTGTTTACTCCTTTTTCTCCTGTCTTTAATTGTTTGCCCTATTTAGTGTGTTCCTTTTCTTCCCATTCATGGAGTTTTAGTCATTTTCGTCCCTCTCTAGAACACCTTTTGCATTCTGTATAGAGCTGGCTTTGTTGTTATGAAATTCTTTAGTTGTTCTTTGCCATGGAAGTATTTCACTTCTACATCAAACTTGAAAGAGTTTTTCAGGGTATAGGAGTCTGGGCTGGAATTTCTTTTCATAGAGAACTTGAAGTACTCTGCTCTATGTTCTTCTTGACTTCATGGCTTGTGAAGAGAAGTCTGCCAATATTCTGATGGGTTTTCCTTTAAACCTAATCTGTTTCTTTTCTCTAGTGGTTTTCTGTATATTGTTCTTTTGCTGGATTTCTGGGATCTTGATTATTATATCTTGGTGTGTTTTTAATTGGGTTGATGATATTTAGATTTCTATAAGCTTTGATTAACTGAAAGTCAGATTGTTTCCCTGTATTTGGGAAGTTTTCTGCTATTACTTCTGCCCATATTCTGTTTATATCATTTGTATTGACTCTTTTTTTCTCATTGATACTTATTAGTCTCACAATGTACATCTTTGCCTCATTTTGCTGGTGATGAATTATTTTTTCCTGCATACTAGTTGTTTTTATGAGACCTTTTCTTACCTTTTCACTAGCTGTGATGGCATCTTTGAGATCTGAAACTCTATCTTCACTTTCACTCAAGCTTGTGATTGAGATTTTAAGTTCCTCTATATCTCTTTGACTCTGCTTCATGTGATCTATTTCTTTCCGATATTGTTCATTGAAGGATTCCATCATTTTTATAATATCCTCTATTTTTTATCAGTGTATTTTTGAGAAGCAGTTATTAATTCGATCATTATAGTTATCCTTTCTTTTTTAACTTCAGAGATTATTTCTGATCTGATTTCCTCTATAAGTTTCTGCATTTGATTGTTTACTTCAGATGCTATTAATTCAGAGATTTCTTTTTTTCTTTCAGAGGTTATTTTTGATCTGAGTTCACTTACACCTTTCTGCTGTTGTTTCTTTACTTCAGACACTATTGATTCAGAGATTTCAGCTGTGTAGTTCCCAACTTCTTCTGTGCTAGTGTCCTCTGCACTTGTTCTTGGTGGACTTGGGGCCTGAGATTGCATTTTGTTCCTTCTCTTTGTCATTTTGTATAGCACTGTCCTCTGACCTTTGGTGTAGAGCTTTGCTACAGTTATAACCTTAGTACCTACTGAAATTCGGGTGCAGATGTATGAAGTTTTTGCCTGGCTTGGGTCTGGCTTCTGTGCTCAGCTTCTTCCTGCTGCAACCTTTGGAAGTGAATCTGTTGTGCTCCTCTGGCAAGACATTCTGCTCATGGATTAGCTGGGTTGTTCTGGCCCCTAGCCTTTCTGCAGGGACTTCAGCTGCAGAGTTTTACCTCAGGCCTGTATGCCAGGCCTTGGCTAGGTCTGGAGTGTTACAGACAGCACGAAAAAAGGAATCATTCACAAGTGTGCCTGGAATGGGTCAGGAGGGATCTAGCAGGCAAAGGCAAGTGTGGAAGCTCTCCCACAAACTTGCTGGGCCTGTTCTTTGGTTAGGTTTGCAGGGGTCCCGAGAGTGCAGCAGAAGTTCTCAGTGGTGCCTGTCCTGCATCTGGAGTGGTCAAGAAGGGCTGATTCTGGAGAGGTCCCGAAACCATTGTGGAAGTTCTCACACACCGGGCTTGTGGATGGGCTGGTTCTGGAGGGATTCAGAGAGGTCCCAGGAGAGAGGCAGAAGTTTGCAATCACATACAGGTCTTCAGCTGGGTCAGGAGGGGTCCAATGGGCACAGGCAAGTGTGGAAGCTGTCCCACACACTCGCTGTGCCAGGCTTAGGCTGGGTCTGAAGGCGTCCCAAGCTAATATCATGTTTAGTACTTCTCAGAAGCTACTAAATACAAATAATAGCTTAATCACAAATCTAGGGTCATGATTTTTTTCATAGAAAATTCTCTGTGAAATGTAAAATGTTTCATGTGTCAGTCAGCATCTCATTCGGTAAAAAATAGCCTAAGACAATGAATGTCAAAGAATAATTTCCTTATGATAGCCTTAGAAATTGCAGACTGTGATTGGTTCTGTTGCATTTTGGGCCTGTAGTAAGGCAGCACATCTTTTGCAGGGATGTATGTTACAGAATGTTATATGCCTTATAAAAGAGTAGAAGCAAAAGGGGCAAGAGTCCCAATATAATGTGCTTTTCATATCCAGGAGACTTCTGTCTCAGTTACTTTTCTCTCAATGCTAGGACAAAATACCCAACATCCAAAATGAAGGAATGACAGGTTTATTTAGCTCACAGTTAGTGGAGTCAGTTTGTACTCAGGTGGCTCCAAGGTAGATCCTCCATTCATGGCAGTGGCAAAGAGCAGAGAGCAAAGGGAGGGGCAGCAGCTCAGGCAGCTAGCAAGCTTCTCTCTCCTCATTACATTGTAATGTAGGTTACCCACCCCAGGGCCAGTGTGTAGCACTCACACCTGCACTCACTCCCAGCCTTGAATCAAGAATCAATCACAAACTCCAGTAGCTGCCACATGACTGCATGAGGCTTTGCAGGGGGCGGGGGGACTAGGCACAAGCCATAGCACTTCTCACTGGGCTCTGCCTCTTAGAGACTCTACAACCTCTCAGAGCACTATAATGTTGGTGGCAGCACTTGAAAACATTCTTATGAAAATCATGGATCATCATATCTTAGAACTATTTTCTTCAGAAGTTGTGTTTAATTCTGTCACATCACTTGTCAAACACTTCAGACATTTTTCTAGATTCTGAATTATGTTGATGAAGGACCATAGCCCCTTCCAATGAAAAACCTACAATCCTATGATATAATTAAAATTAAAGATTGAAAAAAATGTAGAACTATAAGAACTATAAAAATCTAAGCCAAGGATAATGTGAAAGGTTATAGAGATATACATAGCACAGGAACCATATGAAGATTACAAAGACTGAACGATGTAGAAAGAGAGATAAGACTAGAAAACTTACAGAGAATCTGGTAACAGTTTACAGAGATGCCTGTTTGAATTCAAGAAATATTTACTAAGTTCCTATTTTTCATTTCAGATTATTGTGGTAGGTAATTAATGCAATAAGTGAGTATGGCTAAGTCATTTTGCATATGTTTATAATTTAGTGAAGATTTAAGTATTCTTAAATTCTGCAACAATTATAGTTGCAGAAAAATACAACATGTAAAAAAATACACCAACTAGTACAGTAGTACAGCTCCATAACCTAAGTACCTTAGACATTTTGTGTGTGAAGCTGGCCTGGGGTTGAAAGGAGATTTAGCAGCATCTCAGTTTCCTATGTAGTAGTTGTTACAAATTTTCCTCTGCGTACTCCACTTTGCCCGAAGGCAAAGAAAATCATCTGCTGGTATCATCAAACCTCCTAGGTGGAACAGGCCTCCCCACCCATGAGACCTAGTGTACTATAAAGTAAGCTAGAAAGTTGTACCATGTATGGTTTTATGAGATGAAAAGAGGTTGTGCTAAGCCTTGCGTCATGGGTAGGCTTCTGATATTTAGGCAATATGAGTGAAAATCCTTCAAAGAGAAAGCCATTACCTGAAGAACTGAGTAATGAGAAAGGCACAGGAGTAGAGATGCATTCAAGGGGATTTTTATGTGGTGATGTTAATTAAGAATATCAGAGTAAATTCTGAGAACATTGTGGGATACTTGCATGTTTCAGAGAAAGGATGTTTTGTCTAGCATTAGGAAGATGATGCCATAAAAAAGGAACTCAGAGTCATAGAAGATAGCTTAGTTTGAAGGTTATGACAGCAATCCAAGCAAAGGTGATGCAGGTTCAGTATGGACATTTATACCAGAAATGAGCAAATGAGGTGGATCAAAGAAGCACTAAGCCAACTAGGCAATTAGAATGCTAGTTTAGTAGGAGGGGTAATATTTTTGTCCTAGAATGTTTGATAAGAAGTAATATGCTAAAGAAACTAGGAAAACTGCAATTGAGAAGTGTTATCATTCTTTTCTGGTGTCCAATACACATGTGTGTAAAGATGTTCAAATTGTAATATAAAGCACAAATTAAAAATACAGGGAAGAATATTATGCAAGGTTCAAAGCATAGTTCTGGGCAAACCATATAATCACCAAAAAACATAGAGAGAAGCACACACACATACACACACACCCTAAATTTAAAACTATAGTTATTAGTACACAAAATATGTGTGTTGAGGAAAAGGAAGGGGGGAGAGAGAGAGAGAGAGAGAGAGAGAGAGAGAGAGAGAGAGAGAGACAGGGAGAGAGAGAGAGAGAGAGAGAGAGAGAGAGAGAGGAATGTTTCTATAGTAATTATGAGAACTAATACCTTTGTTTTGTGTTAAAAATCCTCTGAATAAAAAGTTGTGTAATATACAGATTATAAGCTATTGATAAAATTGTTTTTCTGTTTTCAATTTCAAAGATCATTATGTGAGGGCTGGGCTGATAGCTCAGCAGAGTAAAGCACCCGCTTAGGCAGATGCAGGGACTAGAGTTTGATTCTCCTTTTTGTGGCACCGGCTCCAACCCCAGGGCTCTCTGAGACAGCAATTGAGACTGGGCATGATGGTGCATGCCTGTAATCCCAGCACTTGGAGGGCTGAAATTAGGAGAATCTCTGCAAGTCTGAGCTGCTTAGTAAGACCTTATACCAAATACACAAAAAGGAAAAAAAAAAAAAAAAAAAAAAAAAAACAAGGGAGTATTTTCATCAAATAAAAGGAGCACTGTGAAAAGAGAAAAGAACTTTAAAAAGAAAGAGCTCTTTCCAAGAGCTAAATGACACATAGTAATTTAGTGAAAAAAAATAAGTGAAAGAAAAATATATATATTGACTTTTTTCTGTTTTTGTATTTGATACAGGGTATACAGGATGTACAGGGTCTCACTGCATAGATTGAACTTGTAGTGGGCCTCCTGTGTACAGCCTCCTGAGAGCTGAGAAACAGGCGAGCACCACCACACCCAGTCTCAGTAGCCATCTCCATGCACCCCAGGGGCAGAACACACAAGGCGGGCCTGGGATGGAACTCCCCGCCCCTGCATCTGCCTAAGCAGGCATTTTAACCCCCTGAGCCATTTGGCTGGCCCTTATATGTTCTTATAAGAGAAAAAATTTAAATTTTCATGTTAAAGATGTAAATAACACCAGATTTGCAAACATAGTGTTAGATTCTAGAAAATTTTGAAATAAATTCCTTAACATTTTAAAAGATAAATGACTTTGAACATAGTATTGGATACCTTGTAAAACTGCTACATTTTTGTAAGTGGACAGACAGAATATTTGTACACAAGCGTAACTCAAGAACATTTTCTTTCCAAGTAATCTGAAAAATTTATTAAACTGAAATTCATTTAAAAAACAAAGCACAGAAATAACTAGAAAGATGTAAAACCGAAAACAGTAAATTTTCAGTTTGTTAACATGTAGAATCATTTAAGTGAATGTTACGGTTTGTATATAGTTATTCCCCCAAAACTTCATCCAGCTGTGGAGAGATTTTTTGAGTTTGTGATTAATTCATGATTCAATGATGGGATTATGGATGTAAATGCTGCTGGGATTATGGGTGTGGGTGCTTCTGGGATTATAGGTGTAAGTGTTACAACCTGCCTGAGGCAGATAGACTGGACGCAACATAAGAAAGATAGACTTGCTCTCTGTTGCCAATGTTGCTGCTTCTCCTCCGCCTGCTCTTGCTGTTTTGCTCCCCCCGCCCGCCCCATGAACTGCTGCCCTCTGCCATCTGCCACTTTGCCTTGGAGTCAGCTAAGCACAAACTAAAATCTCCACAAACTATGAGCTAAATCAGCCCTTTCTTCCTTAATTTTGGATGTTGGGTACTTTGTCCCAGCAATGGGAGAAAAGTAACTGAGACACTTAAAAATTTAAGAAGTTCAGATTGAAACCAGAGAACTGAAGGATAGCAGGAGACATTTCAGATATGTTGAATAGGTAGAAGATTGAATACTGTATCCGCAACATGACACAAAAGACAAAAATTAGAATAAATGATTTTATCTCTCTAGTAGGAAAAATGGAACATGTAAGAAGGGAAAAATCTATGTAAAAAGAAATAAACTTATGGTCCAAACATAAGACAAAAAATATATGGTAAAATTTTCAGCAAAAAAAACAGTATAAATAAAGATATCCACTCACCTTTGTAATCTTGTCATTATGTGCCATCAAACTAGATAGACAATAACATAAATACACTTTGCAAAATTTCACATAATCTGGAACAGCAAATACCATGTTAAAATAATACAGGTACCAGTTGGTGGTTGCATATTTTGGATCAACCTATTCATGAAGAAAAAATTGTCTGAATTCTGTTAATGACAAAATCATTAAGGACTTGTTCGGATGACCAAGGAATTGAAATAAGTGAAATATCTTTGATAGCCTTAGTGAGTATTTGGAATCTTACAAATTTAATAATGACAGAACCATAACTCTAGAAAATGCATTCTATTATGCTTACATATATTAAAATAAGACACATGTAAAACTGTAAGCTCCTTTGAACTTTGGGCTCCTCAATGACTGTAATATCACATAAATAGTTAATAAATATACATATATAGCGTACTATATTTGCTAGCATGGTTAACTGATAGCCAATTTCAAAACTAGTACATATTCTGTGTTATATTAGTAAGGACCTGGATTGTTTGGTGTGTATGTATATAAATAACAATGGTGTTTATTTTAATCAATGCCCTTGTAGCATTTCATCTCTAATCTATCAATGCTGTTATTCTAGAGTGGGAATGATTTTTACACAGGAATACACATATTCTATTTTATTTTGTTTTATTTATTTATTGTTGGCGGAACTGGGGATTGAACTCGGGCCCTTGCACTTGCCAGACAAACGCTTATTCTACTGAACTATCTCCCCGGCCCCAATACACATATTCTAAAGAGACCTGTAGTGTTACATTTATGCAACTCCTCACATGCTTTGTATGCTATAATGAAAAGCATAAAGTAATACAGAAATATCTCTCAGATGTTGATGTTGATCCATTTACTAGATGTCATGTAAGAGGAAATAAAAAAATAAAAGTGTGGCTTTATCATAGTGTGGTAAATAACTATCTGTCAATCATTAGTCATTCAAATTTTAATTATATTAAGTTAATACCTAATAAAATATTTGAGACGTAGAAAATGTTTGATGGATACTGAAAAAAAAGTCATTTTATTATCTATGTTTTTTTATATTTCTATCTAACATTTGATGTAAAGAGTGCATATGACATAACAAGGAATTATTTCAAAGTGTTACCTACATGTGGTGATTTTATCATTATGATAAAAATAATCATATTGATTATAAACAGTGAGTCAACTTTAGATGATTACATGAAAATGTGTGGATTTTTAAAAATTTGAACATAAATAATCAGGTTTAAACTTTTTTTTTTGGTAAGGATCTACAGGGCCTACAGGGTCTCACTACATGGATTGGACTCAAGTGATCCGCCTGTGTTCAGCCTCCCAAAAAGCTGGGATTATAGACATGTCACCATGCCCAGTCTCAATTGCCATCTCAGTGTGCTCCAAGGGTGGGACTGGCACAGCAGGCCTGGATCGAACCTCAGCCACTGCATTCTGCTTAAGCAGGCACTTTAGTCTGCTGAACTATCTGGCCGGCCTATTGCAGCAATTTTAAATCTGTCCTACAAAACCATGAGTCAGCAGCATTATCTGATCTGTAGCGATGTATATTTCACAAAGTTTTTCCCAGGATACCCCACATACAGTATACAACCTGAAACTACCCTAAGCCATTAGAAAATGAAATTTCTGATCAAAACTTACTTAAGATTCTATCATTTTAAGAGTTAATTTTTCCCTTTAATATATACTATTTTCTATACACAGTAAGCATCTCAGAGGCAGAAAACAATGCATGAGATTAAATTTTCATTTAGCTCTTCTAAATAGTACACCATAGATGGTGAAAAAAACTCACTTGCATGATAAGTGTTTATGTGCCTAATTTTAACTATTTACTTCAGTTTAATTCAGTGAGTAGTCTGATAAATTTAATTTCAAGCTGGAAACATAAAATCAAAATATTTAAGGGGATACCATATTAATGCTTAAAGTTTTATTTTTTTATTAGTGTATCTTTGCAGTACAAAATCGTTGCATTTCTCATAGGGAGCTGGTACCTGCACATAACCAATTCCAATTTTTTCCATCCGCTTCTACCTTTCCCCCACCCACTCCTACTAAGTCTTTAAATGAGTACCCTGAACTGGCTATAAAGGGACAATTAACTGAATTATTACATATGGATGCAACGTATCACCTCAATAACAATAATGGATATTTCTGTCACTCCAAAGAGTTTCTTTGATTTCTTTGTAACCACTCAACCCCTTTTCTACATACAATATGCTCTTTGTCACTCATTCATTCTCTATAGCTTTCTTCCATTATTTTGGTTCTTTTGAGTAAATGCTGCTCAACAGAAAGCTTGAATGGTGTGGTAAGTGCATTCTTACTTTTTTATAAAACAGCCCATATTTTTTCTCAAAGGGTTTGTAATATTTCATATACTTATTAAAATGATATGAAAATTGTAGTTGCTTTATGTCTTCTCCAATTCTTGGCATGATAAACAATTAATTTTATCTGTTGAATACATATGCAGTGATATTTTATCATTATTGGTATTCTTGTTTTCTTGAAGATTATCTACAAAAATATTCCTTGATGGATTGACTTCCTCTGGTTAAATCTTTTATTAGATCTACTAAAGTAATTGACTGTTTTATTCTTTATCTTCTTAAAATACTTCAGGTGTTCTTGATATATTCTAGTCTCAGATCCTTTAATAAACAGGTAATAAATATTTTCTATAAAAATTTGACTTACCTTGACCTTTTATTTATTTGGTACAGGGCAGTGCTGGGATTACAAGTATATATCACTAGCCCCAGTTTCAGTGCCTGGTACTGCTTGCAGTACCAGGGATGGAACTCTGGTCCTTGCACTTGCCAGGAAGGCACTTAGACCACAAGCTATCTCCCAAACTCTTGACTTACTTTGAAAAACATTAGAAACTTAATAGTGGCTATGAAGAGAAAATGAAACAAGCAAACAAAGAGCTATGAAGTTAAAAGCACAAATCTAGTAAGATATACTTTAGAAACTAATTCAATATAAAAAACTTAATACCCACATAGTTGAAGTATTGGGGGATTTCAATATCAGGTTCTCAAGAAGCTGTGAAATGGCTTGTAAAGCAGAAAAAAAGTATTGGGTGTTCTAAGTAGTTAGGGACCAGGTTAAGGGTGAGAATTCCCTCAGTGAGCAGGGTTGTGTGGGGAGAATCTCCTGTTAACAGCAAGGAAGGAACTCCAGTGTGCTTTTATTTCTTGCAAAGATTTGAGGAAGACTACATTGAAAAGAGTGGAGCCTCAGAAGCTCCATGAAAAAATTGAAATTGTGTTAGTTCCTCATTACATGAAATTAAATTCCTCTTCTATGATTATGCAATTGATAATTTCTTTTTAGTTTATTCAATGTCTGCTTCTTACATTATGAATCTGTAGTTTAGTTGCATAGTGTTTTATCAGTTTCTGTTTTCTTGATTATCGAAGTTGGCATTCTGTAAAAGACTATCTCTCTGAAGTGCCGGGCGCGGGCGCCCTGCTCCTCAGCCTTGCCCCTCCCGCTGGAGCTTCTGCTACGAGTCTTGTTTCCTGTATAGC
>NW_004524658.1:4407100-4407849 GCF_000260255.1 Octodon degus
ATATTGTTGAATTTCTTGTTTAATTTCATCTGTGACCCATTGGTTGCTGAGTAGGGTGTCATTTAATTTCCATGTATTTAAGGTTTTTTTTTCTGTTTTCTTTTGTCATTTATTTCGAGTTTCATTGCACTGTTGTCAGATAATGTGCACGGGATAATTTCTGTTTTCTTCCATAAACTTAAGCATGACCTATGGACCAGTATGTGGTCTATTTTAGAAAATGACCCATGTGCAGTTGAGAGAAATGTGTATTTAGATGTGTTAGGGTGGAACACTCTGTATATGTCCACCAAGTCCATGTGTTTCAAGCTCTTGTTCAGTTCTGTTATTTCTTTGCTAAGTTTTAGTCTGGTTGACCTATCTTTTGGAGATAAGGGTTCATTTAGGTCTCCTGTTAAAATTGTGATATTGGATATTAGATTTTTCATGTCCATTAAGATTTGCTTTATATAGTTGGGTGCTTCCATGTTTAATGCATACATATTTATGAGTGCTACCTCTTCCTCTTGAATTTTTCCCCTAACCAGTATATGGTGGCTTTCTTTATTTTTCTTGATCATTGTTGGTTTGAAGTTGAGACTGTCTGAGAAGAGGATTGCTACCCCTGCTTTTCTCTGAGGGGCTGGGACATGTAGTATTGTGTTCCATCCATTTACTTTCAGCCTATGAATGTCTCTGTGAGTTAAATGTGTTTCTTGTATACAGCATATTGTTGGATTTTGTTTCCTAATCCACTGTGCCAGTCTATT
>NW_004524658.1:4408243-4416992 GCF_000260255.1 Octodon degus
TATAGTAGTCTGGGCTGGAATTTGTTTTCATAGAGGACCTGGATTACTCTGTTCCATGCTCTTCTTGCCTGCATGGTTTGTGAAGAGAAGTCGGCCGTAATTCTGATGGGTTTTCCTTTACATGTGATCTGCTTCTTATCTCTAGCAGCTTTTAGTAGATTATTCTTTTGCTGAATTTCTGGGATCTTGACTATTATATGTATCAGTATGTTTTTCATTGGGTTAAGGTTACTTGGCATTTTGTATGCTTCGGTTACCTGAATGTCAAATTGTTTCCTCATATTTGGTTAGTTTTCTGCTATTACTTCTGCCCTTATTTTTTTAATGTCATTTGTATTGACTCTTTCTTTCTCATTGATGCCTATTATTCTCACATTGTTCATCTTTGCATCATCTTGCAGGTGATGGATTATTCTCTCTTGCATCCTCGTTGTTTTTAAGAGATCCTTTCTTCCCTTTTCATTAGCTGCACCAGCATCTTCTAGCTCTGAAACTCTTTCTTCACTTTCATTTAAACGGTTTTGCAAGCTTGTGATTGAGTTTTTAATTTCCTCTATATCTCTTTGACTCTGCTTCAGGCGATCTGTTTCTTTCCTGTATTGCTCATTCAAGGAATCGTCATTTTTCTAATATCCTCTAATTTTTTTAATCTATGTCTTCTTTAGAAGCAGTTATAAATTCTTTTACTGCAGTATTTTTTTCAGATTGGGTTTTCTCCCTATGTTTCTGTAGTTACTTCTTTACTTCAGATGCCATGAGTTCTGAGAATACTTTTTCTATTTCAGAAAAGAATTGTGCTCTGAGTTCCTCTATAACTTTCTGCTATTGCTTATTTACGATCAATGCTATTAATTCATACATTTGAGCTGAGCTAGTGTCCTCTGCACTTGTTCTGGGTGGGCATTCGGTTTCCTCCATGTTTGTGCATTTGATTCTTTACTTCAGATGTTACTAATTCAGGGATTTCTTTTTTTTTTATTTCCAATCTGAGTTCCTCTATATCTTTCTGCAGCTGTTTCTTTATTTCAGAAGCCGGTGATTCATTGTTTTCAAGTGTATGATTCCCAATTTGTTCTGTGTTAGTGTCCTCTACACTTGTTATGTTTGGGCTTGTGTTCTGAGGTTGCATTTTGTTCCTTCTCGTCATTTTGTGTAGCACTGTCTTCTCACCTTTGTGTAGATCTTTGTTGCTGTTATAGCCTTAGCACGTACTGAAGTTTAGGGGAGAACTACAAAGTTTGGATTTTTCCACCTTGCCTGGCTTGGGTCGGCTGCTGTGCTCAGCTCCTTCCTGCTGCTGTCCTTGGTGGTGAACCTGTTGTGCTCCTCTGGCAAGGTGTTCTTCTCCTGGAATAGCTTGGTTGTTCTATCCTCTACACTCTCTGCAAGGATTGCAGCTGCAGGGTTTCACCCCAGGCCTGTATGCCAGGCCTGAACTGAGCCTGGAAGGGACAAGGTAGAGTAGGGGGGAGAGGCAGATCTCCCACACACTCACTGGGCCTGGGTTAGGAATGGATCTGGGGGTTCTTGGAATGCAGCAGAAATTCCTATCCTGTGTGCGGGGTGTGTGGGGCTACTATGGATTGATGGGGGGGTGTCCCAAGGGAGTGGAAGAGTGTTTCACCCATGCTGCGCCTGTGCTGGAACCAGTAGTACGTCCTGCAGGCACAGGGTAGCTGGAAGCTCTCCCACAAACTAACTGGTCCTGGGCTAGGACTGGGTCTTCTTGTTCCTGGAACGCGGCAGAAATTACTACTTGGTGGGTGGGATGGGGGAGGTGCTGCAGAGTGGTGGGGGGCGTTCCAAGGGAGTGGAAGAGGATCTCACCCACACTGCACCTGGGCTGGGAACAGTGGTAGGTCCTGCTGGCACAGGGTAGCCAGAAGCTCTCCCACACACTAAGTATCATTTTTGAGGAGGTAGCCAGGACTTTAATTAGTTTCTTCCTGTGTGAGTCCAGAGTATACATTACCCTAAATCTTTTACCTGCTGTATCCTCTTTGCCCTGCCACCTTCAATGCCACATAGGTATTCACTTGATGGCTCTGATATACATAAACACCTCCATTTCAGTTGCCTAATTTTCTTATGAAGCAGAAGTGAACAGAATGTAGTTTTGAAGCCTTGAAATTGAGTTTCATTATTATAATAGTCTCTCACTTCTTTTATCTTAACTTGCTATTTTGTTATTGGTTAGAGTACAATTAAAAGCAATTTATGTTTTTTCTTAAAAATCTCTTCATAAATTTTTATCACAAGGGCAGGTCAAATAGCTCAGCAGATTATAGTGCCTGCAAATAGGAGTAGGGGCTGAGGGTTTGATCACCAAGCCTGCAGTGTGTGTTGTCGCTACCATAGGGCACGCTGACGCAACGATGATTGAGACTGGGCATAGTGGCATGCGTGTGTAATCCCAGCTATTGGGAGACTATAAACAGAAGAATCACTAAGAGTCTGATCTAGTAGTGAGACCCTGAACACCCTGTAGACTCTTTCCTAAAAATACAGAAAAAAAATTATCACATACACAAAAAAACAGCAACTTATTTAGTATTTCTTGAACACATCCAACACCAGTTTTTCTGCAAAATGTAGCTACTGGTGGTTTCTTAACCATAACCTCTCATATTAATGTGATAGGTCTTTGAAAAGCAGAGTTGTCTGCTAGCTAACACACAACTGGAAGAATAGATAGCCTGAGATCTCTGCACCCTAGGAGTGCCTGATGATGTACAGAGAGTCTAACATTCCGGGTGCCTTTTCTATTCCTCATCATGTTTAATGAAGGAGACAAGGTTGAGAGAAAAGGGAAAGAAAGGAAGTGGGAGAGGAAAACAGGACAAAGGGGGGAGAGAGAGAGAGAGACAGAGACAGAGAGAGAGAGAGAGACAGAGAGAGACAGAGAGAGACAGAGAGAGAGACAGAGAGACAGAGACAGAGAGAGAAATAGTTGGACAGATAGACTCACAAATCAGCAGACAGAAACTTTCACTGAAAGCCAAAGACATGGAGCAGAAGCCATGAAAGACAAAAGCATAGGTCACAAGTAAAGGATGCCTGTCAGTGGGAAGGAATTTAAAATCAGCATTATTTATTAGTAGATAAAAAAGGCAAGTAAAATGTGAAAACCCAACCTAATATCAAGGTATAAAATCAACTCTCCAATCTTAAAATCTTGATCTGTTATTACCAGTAGGCATCTTATAAAAAGCTTTCCTATGGTCCCTCAGTTCTTCTTGTATCATTTTTTCTTAATGTATTTTAACCATGTTTGCCTATTATTTTTGCCTTATTATATTCATTTATTCTTAATAATAAGACCTGTGAGCCTGCCAAGCTGGAGATCTAGCCCAGCAGGATAAGTACCTGCCCTGCAGGTACAAGGTCCTGAGTTGGATCACCAGTACCAGAAAACAAAGCAAAGCAAAACAAAACTATTGACTCTCAACCAGGTATTGTTCTCCTCAGTCATAAATGGCCTAAGCATATTCGGAGTTTTTAACATACTGTGCACTCCTGTTAGGTTTTGCTTCATTGCTAGTCTCCTATTGTTCTCACACATTAATCACTGAAGGGATGTTCGAATATTTCTCCTTCCCATTGCCAAGGATGATAGACTCAGGCCTGTTGCTTGTGTGCTCCAGAAGTACACCTGATTTTTCTGCAGGATTGCAAAAGTTTTGGACTTGAGATACATATGCACATCTCTAGGAACCAAGGCAAAACTAATATATGTGTTCAGTCAATATTTGACAAAGGAATGAAAAAGACAGGAGAAAAGAAGGAAATAGGAACTAAGAAAGAAGGAATGGAAAGGAACAAGAAAGGGAGAGAGAAAATGTAAGATAGTAATGTCATAAGGTACTCACTGGATATCTTTGATATGTGTATATGATTGAATTTCAGTTATCATTTTTTATGAAGCAGAGATAGAAAATGAAAGTTTGGCATGTACTGAATTATACAAAATAAATGGGTTAATTCATAAAAGGCCAAATAAACTTTGCAAGAAAAAGACATAATTAGAAATCAGATATGTCATTAAGATATGAGACTGCTCAACTTAGTGAGATTTTATCTCAAAAAAAAATATTAAGTTGTAATTCAGTGCAAAAGTTCCAGGATTTAACCTATAGTGCCAAAAAAGTGAGAGAAATATTATTTGACAAAAATTAGTTGAAAGCAAACTATTAATTCTTTTACATTGTGCAAAGATACAGCGCCTGATTTATTTATTAACTGGACAAGCTCTTTTTCTACCAAACATTTATAATGAGGTCAAACATTGCCGTATACAACTGAAATTTGTCATTGAACAAAACACCCCAAACCCCTCCTTTCATGGAGCATGAAATACGGAAATTAAATAAAGAAGCTAAACCCCTCTCCAGTTAATTCTAACTCTTCTGAAAACCACTAAAGTGACATTGGAGGAGAGAAAGTAGGGGGCAGGTAAGAGCATCACTACTTAAGAAGGCATTGCTTGTTTTGTGGCTTCTGTTCAGAGAGCTGAACAGAAGTTTTGAATTTTTCTAGACCAAAGCATATCAAATACAAAGAACAGTAAGCAAAATAAGAATTTCTGGTGAAACTGTTTTTTTTTTTCTTGTTCTGTTTTGTTTGTTTTGGGTTTTTTTGTTTGTTTGTTTTTGTTTTTCTTGAAACAACAAACGATGAAGTGGTCAACGTGGTTACAATGAGGTGAGCTTGGGGATGAGACCCCAACAAAAACAGCAAGTAGAGGCTTTAGTATACAGAGTTGTCTAGGATACATGGTGAAACCTGCTTTTTATTTAAAATCTAATGAGAAGCCAAAATAAGGCTTTAAGTAAGGTAGTGACTTATCAGGTTTTACAGAGGCGGTGATGATCAAGTGACTTGTTAGATGGACTACCTTGACTACTACATAGAAAACAGATATAATGATAGAAAGTGCGAGTATTCCTGCAGAGAGGCTGCAGTGGTTCCTTCTTGTGATGAGGCCATAACAGTAGTAAGTGGAATAATTGAAGACGTTTTTAAGGAAGGCCAAATACAGTTTGTCAATATGATAAGCGCAATGCAGTATTATTCTTCCATAAAGAATGATAAGTTTGAGACAATCTTAGGTAAAAAGATGCACCTGGAGGCCATACTTGAAGAGAAATAAACCAGACAAATGTGCTTGAAAATTACATCGTTCCTTTTGTGCGAGAAACCAACAGCAGAGATAAGGATGAAATGGAAAGTAGATCCTGGATTGTAGGAAGAAAATGTTCAAATAGGGAGGGGGACAAGGAACAAGGGAGGGGACAGGAAGGAAGAAGCAGGAGAAAAGCTTAAAGAGAACGGAAGCAAAAAGTGGAAACAAGATCTTTTAAATGGAGAGGAGAGGAGTTGAAAAGAGGCAAGGGGAATGGGAAAAACTAGAATTCAGATTTATTATGTACAGGTATAACTTCCCTATGATTGGGTGGGCCAAATAGCTCAGCAGATTAAAGTACCTGCAAGCAGGCGTAGAGGCCAGGGATTTGATCCCAGGGGCCTGCTGTGCCAGCCCCGCCCCCTGGGGTGCCCTGAGACAGCAATTGAGACTGGGTGTGGTGGCACACACCTGTAATCCCAGCACTTGGGAGGCTGAAAACAGGAGAATCACTATGAGTCTGATCTAGTAGTGAGACCCTGAGCACCCTGCAAACCCTTCTCTAAACTGCAGGAAAAAAACCCTCCCCTGTGATGATTGTCATACAACAATATTATGACAGAGGTGTACTAATAAAATAATGTTTAGAAAAGTCACTGAAAAATAACTCTGATGTACTTGCCCATAGTAATTGAAATAATACAGATTCCTCTTCCTGAGAAGATGGACTTGGCAAGGAACAGATTTGCGAGGAAAGGTCACAATTTTCTTTTTCACACGTTTCATTTCAGATGCCTACTGAACATGTGGGTGACAGTACAGAATCTGGAGCTCAGGGGAAAAGACGGTGATAGACACAGTGTAAGATGGTCCATATGAACCTATTTAATCTGATGAAAGCACCAAAAGAGGGACACAATTGACAAAGAGTGGAGAGTTCAAGGGCTGAGCCTCTTGAAGGAATCCCCATACACCCATCAGAGAACCCAGTGGCTCAGGCAAACCTGTTAATGCCATGCAGAGTGATGCTCATCTATTTGACCCATGCCATCATGCTGCTGGTGCGTACTGACTGAGATTGCCAAACTCTTTTTGAGGCCTCACAAAAGAAAATTATTTTGGGTCCTAGATGCAGTCTGTAATTTTTTCTCTTGACAAATGTTATTCTGTGTGAATGGTGTCTATGACTCAAAGCTGTTGGCAATTCCCAATTTATGTTTGCTTTTCAAGTCATTAATTTGTTGAGCCTTCCTAACAAATGTAAAGCGTCTTATGGAGCATATTTTGTGCTTTCATTTCATTTCTGCCTTTATCTTACCTTTTGTACTGTTTTCGTTTTTCTGTCTTTAAACTTAATTAATATTCATTTCTTATTTTTAATCTTATGTACTTTCATAAGTTACTTTATATCTTTCCTGGAATGAATAAAAAAAAGTTGTAGATGTATTGAAGGAAGAAATATCTAGACAGACAAGTTGAGATTAGGTACATTTAAACAGAATAACAGTCATATATTTTGGTCTCAGTGACATTTTGTAGCAGCCATGCTGCTGGGCTGTGTCTTAGGAGAGAAACCTAACAAATTTTTATCTCTGACTCATAAAGAATCTCATCTCAGGTCTGGTGGTTTCTCTTCCATCAAGATAAGTAAGTTATAGGCTGTATCCCTCCTTTAAAGTATTTCACGTGCATTTATTTGCTCTACACATACTTAAATTTAAAATCTAGGCTGAAATCCAGGCATGGTGGCACAGGCCTGTAAGCCCAGCACTAGGAAGACTGGAAACAAGAGGATCACCATGAGTCAGAGCCACATAGTGAGACCCTGTAACAACCAAATATATTTTTAAAAAATTCTAAGCTGAAATAAATGTGAGAGAAGTTACTATATTGAGTTTAGCTTCCCTTGAGCTGTGTGAAAATGAGCATATTTTATTCACATATATTTATATAAGGTCGGCTTTCACAATAGACATTGGTCAAAATGTCTTTGTTTGTATGTTTTTAAATATATATGCACTCTACTACAAAGTTCTAGCAGTTATTTTTTACTGTATGTTCAAACAAACAAAAGAGATAGAGAAACAAAAGATTATCTTTAATAATAACAGGCCAGAGTCTCACCTCAAGAATGCAGATGTACACTAAATTGTACACACTTTGGATAGAGACTTTCTGCTACTTGAAATCAAATTACTTTCAAACCAGTGTGGACAAGACTTAAATTAGTGGAATTTGACATCCAGGCTCTGAGTTAGGAAGTTAAGATCTCTAGAAATGGAGCTTTGACTTCTATTGCTTCTCTCATCATTCAAGTCTTTCTTCAGCCCTGCATCCTTTAAAACCCCATTTCTAAAGAATGCGCGTTTTTCAAGGATGTTATTGGGAGAAGAGGATGTGGAATCACATCTGATTCCTCACTGGGGGCAAATTCTTCAATGCCTCACAGTCTGAATGTACTAATTGACTAAATCCGTTATGCAACATGTGGGGAGGAATTCACATCACCACAAAACTAGATGACTCATTTTAGAAACTTCGCAGGGTTGAGAATCTTTTTTCCTTGTCCAAGTTAGGAAGATCACTATTATAATCACCGTGGGTGCTGTAGTCCCTACCTCGCCTTGCAAAGGAGATAATATACCCATCCAGGGATGTACCATACCGCACAAAAACCTCACCATCCACAGACAGCTTGCAGGGCAATATTTCCTTCAATTAGGATTGGTCAAGCATTTCTTTTCTGAAGCATTTTAGACCAAGAGATCTATCTTCAACAAACCAACTTCTTGCTAGTAATATTGTTTATACACCGATCACCTCTAGCCTTCTTCCCTGGCCCTATGAGCATAATAATTGTAAGGAATGGGCGTTACAAAGGCTTCCTTGGCAGCCCTTTTCTAGTGTAAGTGATAAATCAAACTTGTAGCTCTTGCCAGCAAAAAGTTCTTTCTTATCTGAGCAAATATATAAGCGTGAATCTGACGTGCCAAAGCAATTTCATTAAAGTGTACTGATGGGTGCTGGGGCGGGCTTTCACGGCCTTGCTGCCCTCCTCATTTTGGGCTTCGGCTCACACATATCTGTCCACAATGCACTGTCAACTGACTGTTTCATTTCTGTAGCAGATTTATTCATGTTAGTGTTTTTCTCTGAAGAAAAAATTCCATGTTAACTAAAACCTGTAAACATAAAAGAAACACTTATTGAGCTCATCCTCAATCAATACTTTCAAAAACTGAGTCTGCCAGAAATGGCAATTGTGAAGCAACATTTCCAGTCACCCTGATTGCCTAAATTGTAAAGTCCCCCTTTGATCTTCCCCTTTAACTTGAACTCTCATGTGAGTGTTAATAGTTTGCATTCTCAAAGGCCACCTGTTGAAAACAAGTTTCATGATATTTGCAATGTTTGGTTTATCCTGGTTTGGTTTTACATAACAGTCTAATTTCATAGCACTTATTAGCAGTTGCTTTTTCAGATACCCAACCCAACAAGCATATGATGTCAGACTCCCTCTGTCTCTGTCTGTCTCTGTCTCTGTCTCTGTCTCTGTCTCTCTCTCTCTCTCTCTCTGTCTCTCTCTGTCTCTCTCTCTCTGTCTCTCTCTCTCTCTCTCTCTCTCTC
>NW_004524658.1:4417092-4418900 GCF_000260255.1 Octodon degus
GGGCTGGGACTGGTCCCGCCGGCGCAGGGTAGCAGGAAACTCTCCGCACACTCACCGGACCTGGGCTAGGACTGGGTCTGGGGGCTCCCGGAACACGGCAGTAAATGTGTGTCTTGAGATCAGGGTAGATATATTTTTCATTTTTGTATTCTAGCATCCATTATGGTATCTAGAATCTTCTAGAAGATGCCACACATTATTAAATAGCTACTAACAACGGCAATGTTTTTTCTATTGGAATATTTGGAAGTGAACTTCCAAACTAAAAGCAGCAATGGGACATAAGACTTAAAAAAGCATTGACATATTAATATGTATTGATATGATACTGCATATGAATATATTTATGTAATACAGTGTATTGCCTTGCAAAGTCCCTTGCAGTATATCTGATTTCTTTCCACATTACAAAGCTTTCTCTTTCAAGTTCAATTTTTACTTAACCTAATGCCTGAAACTTTAAGATTTTAGTCTCTAGTGATTGATCAATTGTAGCACAACTTTGACCTAAGTGTAATGAGGATGCATGTGTGTCCACAGGGACTCAAAACTCCTGTTGAATGCAGGAACCTTTCCCATGAGAGGACAGTTTGTTTGAGTTCCTCTTCACTTCCTTCCTCACTCCTGTCTCCTTTCTTATCTCCACATTTTATGTGTACAATAAACTCAAAGTATTCAGCCAAAAACCTATCAACTATAACCCATTTGCCCTTTCAAAGCAATGCTATAGAAAGGTCTCTGAGAAAAGCCTTCTACATTGGTTTCATTTGACACTTAAGAAGAAAGTGGAAGGGAAACCTCAAGCACCAAAGAAATACAAAAGTGAAAACTGCATGCTACTTGCTTTAGGAGATTTACATCCTATGGAAAACATCACTGACACTTTCAAACAGGATGCTTCTAATGCAATTGAAAATAGTATGAAATTCAATTTTTTTGGATGAGAGCTTCTGTAATACTTTTTTTAAAATGTGTTTTGCACAGTCAGCAGGGTCTCACTACACATATTGGACTTGAAGTGATCCTCCTGTTTTCAGCCTCCCAAGTGCTGGGATAACAGGTGCAAGCCACAACGCCCAGTCTCAATTGTTGTCTCAGCGCACCCCAGGGGTGGGGCGGAATTGAACTCTGGTCCCTGTGCTCTGCCTAAGCAGGTGCTTTAGTCCACTATCTGGCAGGCCCTCATGTAATATTCTTAACCTGCCTTAAGCTCCAAAACGAGAGCTTATTGGCTATCTTATATTACAAAAAAGGATAAAGGTTATTTTCTTGTGGTAAGATACAGACCCCAGTGAACACAAAGACACAATATAGTATACAAATTGCCATAGACCTAGAGAAATATGTTTATGAAAGGAAAAGTGAAGAGAGGATGTTTGTGCTTCTACTGTTCTCCATAAAACAAAATAAATGTGTCAAACAACATTTTATCATGAATTTCTCATTCCTAGAGTTTTTATTTCTTCTGAGGTCTCTGCTTTCATAACCTGTTCAAAATCATTACCAGCAGAATGCAAGGTGAAGACTGTTGTGAAAGAGTTAAGATATGATGCTCTACATGATATAACATTGATAGAAGAATTAACGTTTTTATTTTATAGGGTACAAAACAGTATCAAAACAGAGAAAAATTACAAGTGATACAGAATTTCACTTAACAAACTAGTAAGATTTCACAGTACATTGAATTACACAATACTGGTCATTCTAAGTATCATTTTTTTATTTTTTATTTTATTTATTTTTTCCATAATTCTATTCATAAACAAATAGCAATGAGACAGTTTCAAATCAAATTGGTAAGACAG
>NW_004524658.1:4419000-4424925 GCF_000260255.1 Octodon degus
GAAAATAAAGAGATCGAGAACTAAGAAGGAAGCTCCGTCTCGTCTTTTCCCAGCGCCGGTCACTGAAGTCTATTTAATGTGATATTAAAACAGTCATAGAAGTATTCTGTTTACATTGGGCAACTATTTTGTGCATTTGGTTTCAACCCACATTTGTCTTTATATTTACAATGTCTTTTAAGCAGAGCAATGTCTTGATCTTTTTTATAATTAGTTTCTATTTGCCTGACAATTGTTTTGTGCAATATTAGTGCGTTGAATATAATTACGGAGATGTTTAGCATATCAGTATGTTGTATGATTTTCTGGGTGTTTGTCCTTATTTTTCTTCTGTTCTTTCCTTCCATCTTTGGTAATTTTAAAAATATTCTTAACATTTAAGTGTCATGTAAATATTTGTGCTTTCTGGATTTATTCCTCATTTATTGTTTATATATAGAGAAATGTGTTTGGTGAGGTAAGAGGGAGTGAGATTGAGGACTCGGAAAAAATGAGATAGAGACAGAGAATGAGAAGCCATATTCCTTGGCAGGGAGAAAATTTTTTAGACTCATTTCTGCTTTTATCCTTCTTTTTGGAGCTTTTCTTCCTTTAATTCTAGCTTTTTCTCTTTGATGTATTGCTTTACTTTTTTCTGGTTGATTTCTTTTACTGTTACTTTCAGCTAATTTTGTTTTACAATTTTTAATCAGGATTTTATCCCACTTTTCTACACAAACAATCTTCATTTTCTTTCTTTTTCTTTTTTCCAGTTTTCTCATTCCCCAACCCTCCATTTTTTGCTATTACTATTAGCATGTATTGGGTTTTAGCTATTTAGTGAACTTGATGCTATTATTTCAATTTTATTGGTGATAGAAAGATTACTTTTACATGATTACTATATTTCACTAATCTGGTTTGTCTTTGTGAATACAATTGTTCATCTCTTTTCTATTGGTAAAGGTGGTATAGTTGTTACTTTAAATTTACTTTTGTATTATGTCCACATATGATTTTAGCTTCAGTTAATTACTGAAGTTTCCTTTCCAATTGTTAATGGTGATGTAGTTTTTTCTTTTACTTGATTTTTACCATATTCTATACCTGATTTATCCTTGTGTTGTAGATACCGCCATGGTCTATTTCATCTTCTGAGTATTACTGGAAATCAGACCTTCAAAAAAGGACAGACACTAAAATGCCTCGCAAATAAATGTAGAAAAGACAATCATCCAAACAGAAGAACAAATTTCAACACCAAAACACACAAAAATTTGAAAAAACAAAGCAACACACTTCATCCAAATTTCCATTTTCATCAGTAGCTGAATGCAAAGATATTGACATGGATTAAATGTCAGATATATAATTCAAAATACTAATTGATAAAATAATTAATGACTTCAAAGATGATACCAAAAAAATGAATGACTGAGGAAAACAGTTCAATATATAAAGGAATGATTCAACAAAAGGATAGAAGTGTTGAGAAATAGACAAGCAGAAATGATAGGGAAAAAAACACAATAAGTAAAATTAAAAACTCAATGGGAAATCTCACCAATAGGTCAACCAGTGAAGAAGACAGAATTTTGGGGTCTTGAATGTAAAGTTGAGGAACTAATACATGCAGACACAAAGAAAGAGAGAACAATAACCAGAAGTCACTTATCTGACCAACCAGATAGAATAACAACAGATTTCTCAGCAGAAATACAAAAGGCCAGGAGAAAATGGAAGGATGTATTTGCAAATACTAATAGAAAATAACACGAATTCAAAACTATGTCTGACAAAGCACCCCTGCAAAAGTGAAGGAGGTATAAAGTCCTTTCAAATCATTGAAGAAAAGAAGGAATCCATGACTACTAAGCTAACAGTGTAGACAATCATTACAGTAATAGTACACATAGCAGAAGAGTGGACAAGTTACTGAGAATTGGGAAAACAAATCAAACATTAAAAAAGCAGCACCATGACAAGAATCGGGACAAATCATTGCAACACATCTCAGATTGGAAAGTGTCACATTTATTGTGAGCGAGTTTGAAGGCCATGTAAGTTTTTGATTTTCTCTTCTGTGTTGATTTTGCTTTCAATTTGAAGTTAAATTTCTCTGGGAGAATTGTGATTTGCCACGACTTCCCTTGTGTGTTTAAACATGGTTTCTCGACTGTCATAGGACCTCTATTGTTTCTGTTGACAAACAGTAACTTGTGTCATTGTGATCATGTATGTTGTGTGTCATTTTCTGTATCTATTTTCAGCATTTTAATCCTGTCTTTGATTTTTCAGCATTTTAATTATAAAATGTATACGTTCTTGTTTTGACTTTCCCATGTTGAGATATTTTCCTAAACTACAGAATTTTTAAATTTATGTCTAACAAAATTTTGTACTTTATTATTCCTTGCCTTCTCAAACATATTCTCTACCTCAATCTTTTATTTCTCCTTTTGGAATTTCAAGAGTGCTTTAATTGATATTTTTATATTATCTCACAGGTCCATGAAGCTGCATTCCATTAATGTATTATTCAATGTTTTCATTATTATACATTTGAGATAAATGATATGTTAAGTACTGAGTATTGGTACAAGATTTTTTCATGCTGCCTTCTAAGGTGCACATTGTTATTAATCTATCAATTTAAAAATTTCATTGATAATATCCTTCTATGCTGATTGAATATATACAGGAAGGGTTTTTTAGGTATTTAATTTTCAACATTTAATTTTTCATTTAATTCATTCTTTCACTTTTAAGTACTAAATGTGGTGCATTTCACTCATTTTCATGTTTTCTCATTACCCCTAAATGTACTTACATTCTTCATATTTAAAACATTATATATTGATTTTGATTCATTCAAGGTTTCCCTGGATTGGAATTTGGATATGTTTTACTTTCTTAAAGATTTTTAAAAATTTTTTTAAGAATGAAAATTTGTAATAAAAAATCGGCATTGAAAACAATGAAAAATTTCACTAAAAAAACTAATAGGTATTCAACAATGATTACTGCATTTAATCTATTGTAGGTGGTTGTAGATTGTGTACTAGACACTAAATATTATTTTGTCCATGTTTGGCTCTGTTATATACTTGTAGACATTGTATATAATTTTTATTTAGCCATACATTAATTTAGTTATATTCAGAATAAATACTTTGTCCCTTCTCTTCTGAGCATTCTCACTTCACATGTCAATCTACTCTATAAATTTCCACTATGCTAATTTAGGTCTATTTAGACTTTCATAATTTGCTGTTATTATGAAAATCATATGGTTTTTTTCCTGCCTCAGTATAATTTACATGGTCAGGGGTATCAGTTGCCCTCATATCCAGGTTCAGTGTGTTCCTATTTCTGTATCTCATCTGTGCCTTCTGGACCACACCTTCTCCTTTACTTGAATCTTTTGTCAGAGCGATATGGATGTCTTATTGTACTTTTGCTGAAGACAAAAACACCTGATGGGAAGAATCACCTCCATGTGAATTTCTTCTCTGAACTTTGTCTCCCATGCATTAGTATCACACATTTGCTCACTTATTGCAATCTTAAATTGTTTTTATTATTATTTAATAGTATTTATAAAGATTGCTATTAGCTTCAGTGGAATTTATGTCTTATAATGGATTTATGCCACAAAGCCAGAATGGAAATCTCCAGTTTTACTTTTGATATAATTAGGTCAAATAGCATTTGCTTCCAATTATGTATGTCATTTTGTGATTTTTAATGCTACATCTCTCTGTGAACAGTATAGATTTAATTTTGCTGAAAAAATGTAGATTCACATCATCTATTCTATCCAAGTTGCTGCTCCTGGGTGACTGTCATGCACTATTCTAATATTCTATTTCACTGTGCCAGGGATCATTCTGTGAAAAATAAAGTCTGCTTCAAATATCTGGACATCACTGTAAGTTAATAGTGATGAATTTATCATACACTTCAGAGAGTTTCTATTCTTTATAATGTTTTAATGTTCTTAATGTCCCCTCATGGTATGCTTCTGAAGAGAATATACTTAGGTACACCAGCCTGAAATTCATTCATAATTTCCTGGATTTATGAAGCCATTCATTGAAACCATTACAATCATAGAATATATGCAGAAAATGTGGCCCTTCTCAGAATAGATATGGTAGGATAATGACACTGAATAATCTCAAGCAGATAAATTTCTTTAAAAGAAATTTATTTCTTACATATATGAATGCATATCTGTTACTCAGGGCCTTCAAAATCTTTGCTCCTTTTTTGACGGTTAATTTTTGTGAGGCCCTGTGGGTACTTGCCCCACATCAATTTGCATGGCTGAATAAATCTTCCTTTACAAATCTGTTAATAAACAATTTCAGGGTTTCTCAGCCTGCATAGTCACAACAATTAACCTAAACTTTCTATTGTCACATAATTCTATATTAGCTAAGGGGACAAGGAAACATCTGGAGCCCATCATCTATAAAATAACTCTTCATATGATGAAATTTCTATTGTTTCCCTCAAACTATTTCTTCTCCAGATTAAGCAATGTCAGTCTCTTTCTTCATGGTTCCTATTTGCCAATACATTTCTCCTGTTCATTTTTTTTCACAGCTAGATTTCTCTTCTTGTTTTGTGGTACTCCCTGTAGTTCTGGATTTATGTAAGCCTTACACAGTTTCAGTCTAATGCTTCATATACTCTACACCTTCTACCTCTCACAAGCTATGTCTTGTTTATATGTCCTCTAAGATGTGCCTGCTCCTTTTGACTTTTATCAGCAGAACAAAATTAGTTTTAAAATATTATTTGCTCAAAATGAACTTTCTAAATAAAAAGAAAGATGCAATAGTGAATTGGATGCTTGTCTGGTCTATGTAAAGAAATAGAAAATTAGAAAATGTTCTTCCTATCAAGATCTACGGCTCAGATGAGGGACTAAGAACTAAATTATTTATAAATAGATGTTAAGTGGATTCGGTTTAATAACAGCTATTCACTATGGATAAAAATTCTAGAATGATACATATTTTATTTCATGCTTGCGCTAAAACATTCTAAGGTTGTAGAGAATTTGAACCTTTAGTTCAATGGTTTAAGCCAAAAGGATATATATTGCCTGAATCCTATAAATAATTATTGCAAAGATTTTATAGAAAAATCTGGTTTAGAAATCTATTTCAATTAGATTCAGAGGTTTGGCCTAGATTAAGCTTCAGCATCAACAGGGCTAATGCATCTATGGAAATCCAGTGCTGATATTTGTATCATTGTTGCTTTCAGGATACTATGACGGAAGAAAGCGTTTCAACTGTATAAGAATATTCAGACGCACAGAATCCTAAAATTGTGAGATGGCACTGGCCCTATATTCAACCTCTTCTAAGAAGGACGAGGAAAAATGATCTCATGTATTAGTTGAGTTAAAACAGCAGCTGAGAATTCTAATCACAAGTTTCTAACTGTAATTGTGGAAACAATTTCATTACTTCAGTTCATCCATGTTATTCTCACTCCATAATTACATTTTGTACCTCTGCTGAGCTAGTGAGTACAATATTATGTGCTAGAACAAACAACCTAAAACAGAGTTACAGTGGCCAAAGATTTGCTACTTCCTTTCAGAAACGGAAATTGCCAAAGATAAACGTACAGGTTTCCAGTTTATTATTTCCCATTATAATTACTTTAGTTTATTATCTGCCTGCAATATAATTAATATTATTTAGGTTCAAAATCCAAAATAAATATTTGTGAAATATTAATAAGTTCTTAATTATTACAACTAGTAAATGTGTGTCTTTTTTTTTTTTCAAAGTTTTATTGACAAACAGATAGCAATGAGACAGTTTCAAATCATATCGGAAGGACAGTTTCAACAAATAATACACTGCATATATTCTTCTTAGTGGTTAATTGCTGTACAAGATGCGGACTTGTGATCCCATT
>NW_004524658.1:4434175-4437327 GCF_000260255.1 Octodon degus
ACTGGCAATGTCAGAAATTGTTGACCTGAGTCCCCTACAGGTCAACATAATAGCATGGCTTTACTTCTTATATTTTTTTTTTATACTTTTCTGCTGGGTGGTTAAGACCAAGGTAAAGCGGGACCTATGCAACAAGAGTTGTAGCTGTTGGATCTGATAAGGTCAATGAAATCCCCTCAGGATTTATCTTGAGATCCTGTACCTAAGATTGTTTGTCAGTGTCAGCCATGTGGATGCATCACAGCCATTGCTTGGCTAATGTGCTCTCTGTGAAAGCCTGAGGAATGTTTTCTCTCCATGTGACTCTCCTTAGGCACACTCTACATCACCAATCACTTTCCTCTTTGGCCCCATAATCTCCTTGATCAGAAAATTTGGGACACTACCGAGTTACACGACATTACAGTACAAGTTCTCATATGTCCTGAGTTTTAATTGTCCTTGGAAGGCTAGGGTCAAAATGTTGGCTTTCCTTGCAGCCCTCCTTTTCATCTAATTTTGGTCTGCAAACTTAGGTTGTTAACTATCCAGAAACAAGGTTATTGTTATTACCATGCAACTTAGGCTGTTAAGCTTAACCTCAATATCTGTCTGCATATCAAACATTTTAGGCACAATATGGAACAGGTATTTTTCATCAAGTTTTTGTGTGTTGAACTTTAAGCCCCTACAGAATATGATAAAAAACATTTAAAAATTAGAATATATTTTGAAAATAGGCATAAAGAATTATATACTTCTTATGTTTACACATAAGTCCAAAAATCTCACCATATACAACCTTGAAGCAGGACAGTCCCACAATATTCGTTTTCCTGTCTTTTGCTCTCATTCACCACCCCCTTCTTTTTGAACAACCATCTACCCAAGAGACTTCACAGCAGCAACTGGCATGTCATGACAATCAGCCTGTATTCAGAAGACCAGAAAGACAGGCACTGCAAGCATGAAACTACTATTAAAGATTACCATCTGCAGTGCAGTTGCTTAGTTCACAGTTATCAGTATATATAGTTAGTCAGAGTGAGAATCTTTCCAATTAACTGCTAGATTAAAAAAATCTGCCAGAGAGTCTCAGGATCATTGCCTTGCCCATCTTTTACATATTACTGAATGTCTTGACATTGTCATGTTTGCTAACTCTTCTCCTTTCCCTCTCTTGATTAGTTAGTCCTCGAGATCCTACTTCCCTTTTACTTGTATTATACCTTTCTATTTGTATTTCTTCTTTTGAGTTATTATACTAGGAAGACCATACAATACTTACACATGAGTGTCTGGTTTATTTCACTTATGAGTATATGTGGCATCCACTTCAATACAAAGCCTTCAAGTTTATTATTCTTAATAGCTGAATAATACTCCATTGTGTAAAAATACCACATCTTGTTGAATCATTCCTCAGGTGATGGGCATCTTCGTTGTTTACAAGATTTGGCTATCACAAATTGTGCTGCCATAAACATAGGTACACATATATTATTATGATAAGATGTTTTCAGATCCTCTGGGAAAATTCCCAGTAGAGGAATAACTGGTTTAAATGAGATTTCCAGTCCAACTTTTCTAAGGAGTATCCATACTGATTTTCATAATGGTTGCACCAGTCTACACTCCCACAAACAGTGGAGAAGGGTTCCTTTTCCCCACAGCCTCTCCAACATTTGTTGTTGGGTGATTTCTTCACGATAGCCATTCTTTCTGCGGTGAGATGATATCTCAATGTTGTTTTAATTTTCATTTTGCGGATAGCTAGTGATGTGGAGCATTTTTTCAAATATTTATTCACTTCTTTAATTTTTTCCTCTGAGAAGCATGTGTTCATCTCAGATGCCCATTTCTGGATTGGGTCTTTAAATTTTGGGGCCCTAGTGTTTTTTAGTCCTTTATAAATTCTAGAGAGCAGACCTTTGTCTGAGTACTTATTTGTCATGATTTTTTCCAAATTTGTGGGGTGCCTTTTCACTTTGTTGGTAATTTCTTTTGACGTGAAAAAACTCAGTAAGAGCAGGTCCCAGTTGTTAATTCTTTCAACTGTTTCCCGTGCAATTTGATTTCTGTTCATGAAGTCTTTTCCTACACCTGTCTTCAAGAGTTCCTCCTACTTTCGCTTCCAAGATATTTAGTGTCTCTGCTTTAATGTTTAGATCTTTAATCCATTTTGACTTTTGGTTAGTGCATGGTGATAGACCTCAGTCAAGTTTTAGTTTTCAACATATAGAGATCCAGTTTTTCCAGCACCATTTGTTAAAGAGGCTATCTTTCTTCCAGTGAGTATGTTCGGCCGCTTTGTCAAAGATAAGATGGCTGAGTGTGTTCATAGGGGTTTCAGCTTCTTCTAATCTATTCCATTGATCCTCAAATCTATTTTGTGGCCAGTACCATGCTGATTTTATCACAGTAACTTTGTAGTATAATTTCAAGTTAGGAATTGTAATGCCTCCTGCCTTGTCTTTATTACCCAGGATTGCCTTTGCTATTCTAGGTCTTTTCTGGTTCCAGATAAATTGTAGAAATGATTTCTCTAGCTCTTTGATGTATATCAGTGGTAGTCTGATAGGGATTGCATTAAAACTGTACAGCAATTTTGGGAGTATGGTCATCTTCATAACTTTGGTTCTTCCTATCCAGGAGCATGGAATATCTTTCCATTTTCTGAAATCCTCTACGATCTCTTTTTTCAGCGTACTGTAATTTTCCTTGAAAAGATCTTCGACTTCTGTAGTTACATTAATTCCAAGGTATTTCTTTTTCCTCGGTGCTATTTTAAAAGGTATTGTTTCTATAATTTCCCTCTCAGTGTGTTTGTTGTCTGTGTAGAGGGATGCTATTGACTTTTGGGTACTGACTTTATAACCTGCTATGCTACTGAATTTCTGTATTCTAGTAGCTTCTGGTGGAGATTTTTGGGTCTTCCAAGTAAAGTATCATGTCATCTGCAAATAAAGATAATTTAACTTCTTGTTTACCTATTTTTATTCCTTTTATTTCTTTCTCTTGTCTAATGGTTGTAGCTAGTGATTCCAGAACTATATTGAATAGAAGTGGTGTTAGAGGACATCCTTGTCTTGTACCAGATCTAAGAGTAAAAGATTTCAGTTTTTCTCATTTAGGATTATGTTAGCTGTTGGGTTTTCATAAATGGCTTTTAC
>NW_004524658.1:4437427-4440058 GCF_000260255.1 Octodon degus
TCTCTCTCTCTCTCTCTCTCTCTCTCTCTCTCTCTCTCTCTCTCTCTCCTGGAAACACACGTATATCCATTTATCATCATACAGATTATCTTAGAAAATCTTTACATGTATTTCCAAATATTCCATTGAAGACAAAATTGCAAATACTTAAAGAGAGCTAGCATTCCTCAGAACAGGCTCAGAGGTATCTCTCCAATGAGAGACCTGTTTTAGAAACAACATGGTGTGCTGGAATCCAGAAGGCTTCTAGTTCTTTCTGTGTGGCTTCAAGTTACTTATGGAAGCTTTGACTGTTTGTTTCTTCCCTGTCCAAAATGAGGCAATTGGATGAAATATATGTGTCTCCCAGAGATATCACTGTACAATTGTACTTGATCCTGAGGCATGTGTGAAGGAGGGAAGTGCTAGCCCCCAAATGTGATGCCTCCCTTTCTAATTTCAGCCTAAGGGGAAGAGAAACAAGGTGTATAGTTTTCTAAGATTTGCTTTGCATACTTAAGACACACAGTTTACTGAAAAGTTAACTTTAATTTTTTTTCTAAGTTCTTCAGGGTTTATTTCTTCTTGTTCTTGTTAGAGCATTTCTTTCTTTGTGACATGGTAAATAAATAGCTTAAAAGGCAAAAATAAAGAGCAGTTTTGTTTTTGTACTCAGGGTTTATGTGTTAACTCGCAGCCACATCATGTACTAAAGGCTCAGTGTTTCGCATGGCTTGGGGAAGCAGGAATTCTTGAAAGGGGCAGGGCAGGATGTCCTTTTCTAGTGCTCGCTGAGTCAGAGGGAACAGATGCCATTTCAGGGGTTCTGGTGTTATGATTCAGTCCAGTTTCACCAGCTCTAAACCACTTCTCTAGATGCAAATGAAGAGGCAGATTCTGGGGCTGTGTGAACCAGGCCACAAAGCATTCTGCTTAAACGCTGGGAGAGGCATTTTAGGGCATCCTTACACTTTACAGTGCCACCCAGATATAAAGTACAGAGGATCCAGCAAATGAGAGACAGAGCACAATCCCTTAACACACACACCATCTCTCGTGCCCGTGTAGCAGTCTGCCATAAACGTGTTTAATCAGTTTTCCTCTGAACATCCCTGCCTCTGTGTCATTGGAAAGCTGGGCCTTCCCCATAGCATGTTCTCTTACTAGGCAATGTGACAAGAATGTGTTTCGATTGTAAAGGGTTAATCCCAAAGTGCATTTTTTTGCATGTGTAATTCAATACTTCATAACTGCTGAAAATTGGAGTCCACATAATTTATTTTCTTTGGTCGGGCACATTTGCCTCATGCTTGGCCGAGGCTGACTTCAGAGAGACACACCTAAAACTCTCAAGGGTCCCACGTGGCCCATGTCAGTTGTACAGAGAGATTGTGGTACTTGGAAGGAGCCCAAGGATTAGGTGTTCCTGAGAAGGTTTTTCTGGCGCTACAAAGCCTCAGGATGTCATGGGAATAGGCTGCACTCCTTTTTCCCTCTTGAGGCCACGTATCACTGTAGTATCTAACCACTCAGAGACAGGCTTTACACAGAGGTATACATTAAAATAAATAGAACATGCAACCAGAAAGAACCAAAAGAGGGAGGAATTGCTAAATGGACACAGGAAACAATTGCTTCATTGTTAAGGCAGCAATCTTAGAATCGCAGAGTGTAGCTCCATCTACAGGACTATTTGTAAAGTTGGGGTTTCTTGGTTAAAACACAGGCTGGAACATTGCATGCCATTTTTAATTTGGATTGCTTGGTAGGATTTCATCTAGCTCAGAAAAATCCTACATTTTTTCTTAGCTAAAGAAATAATCATCCTCCTTTGATGAAAGGCTTGAGAGAAGGAAGCAGTGATAAGTGAAAGGAAAGGCTGTTTCAGGGGGCTTTCCTTTAGTTTCTTTTCTTACTTTGGCAGTAAGTGTTTTTCTCGTCCTTGCAATCGTCATTTAATCTCTTTCTTTCCCTTTCAACAACTTCTTCTCATTTGGTTTCCTCTCATTACTCCTCAGTTCAGGAGGTGGAATGTGTATTTTCACTTTTCTGACGAAGTAGAAAGCTGTGTGTGTTTGAACACCATTCTTGTACTTCCTGGAAAGCATTCGACTTCAAGAAGGTTCAGGTTTTCTAGGTTTAAAGGAGCTGAGAAACTTTAAAATAGTAATTAAGGGCAGCTCCGTATGTGCACATTTGCCTCCCTTCCTCTTTTATGTTTAAAGCTCTTGCCTGCCAGTGCAGTGGCCGCTGTCTAATGCTATTTCAACAGGAGACCTGGGTTTCAGGACAAGATCCAGGCCATAGGGAGACTTGATGGCTCGGGGAATTAGTAATGGGATTTGGAGCCCTTCATTTCTAGGTCACTGGTTTGAATAGGGCCCAGGTCAGTAATGACTGAGAGTTGTTACCACCCGATGCCTGCTCTTTCCTGAGTTGATCTGAGGTTGCCTGCCACTCCATCCCTGAGTGCCTGGGGCCCATCTGCACTAATGGCATCCATTGACAAGTTCCTGTTACAGCTTCGGCCGAAATCAGATGCAGTCCAGCCTCTGTCACGTGTGGAAAAAGGGGCGCATTCTGTTGACTGCCTCGTTAAGGCATGAGAGAGAGAGAGAGAGAGAGAGAGAGAGAGAGAGAGAGAGAGAGAGA